>NC_142103.1:20787728-20947371 GCF_054644295.1 Miniopterus natalensis
AAAAAGTATTATTTCATCATGCAAGATATATTCTGTGCTTTGTTACTGGACATCCTCCCTTGGGAAGCTCACAATCATTTGGGGAGACAGAATAAATTCACATTGAACAATTAGAACAATAAAAGTATATACTCAAGGCTTAAATTTAGGAGATAAGTACATTCTACTTAATAATGAAATATTACAGAAAAGATTTGCATTTAGGACACTGATCTCATTTAAAGGCTCTGAATTTGCTTTGGTTTGCAGGAAACACAAGGACAGGTGGTCTTCATTATCTACGTATCCACTATCCAAGTCCCCCAAATTAAGAGGATATGAAGAGAAGCAGAAGTCATAATAACCCAAATTATTTGTAAATGAACTGATCATCTATAAAATTAGTCTCTACTCAAGGACCTCTTCCTGCTCAGTGTAAGCTTATGTTGATCATTGTCCAGGAGACTTTCTGATATTGCAAGACAATACAATGCAAACCAATTCAAAGTGATATCGCAAATCTTGAAAAACACTTAAGACTGCATCCAGTTGATGAATGTAATGCTGAAGAACTACTCTGATCACATGCAAAACCATTGACAACTCTGGTAGAGTAAGACCAGTTAACAAATGATAAAAGGGATGATACCACGGTAGACACATCAAAAGAAAATGATTTGAATATCAAAGGTTTAAGAGAAATCCTTGGAAAATTAATAAAGTCCTTGACTATTTCAGATTTTTAAGCATATTTTTATAAAAAATAATACAGCCAGGCCAGAGTGGCTCAGATGGTTGAGCATCGTCTTGTGCACCAAAAGAGTGCAGGTTCAGTTCCCAGTCAGGGCACATGCCTGGGTTGTGGGTTTGATCCCCGGTTGAGGCACATATGGAAGACAACTGATCAATGTTTCTCTCTCACATCAATGTTTCTCACCCCTTCCCTCTCTCCCTCTCTCTCTAAGAATGTACTCGGGTGAGGATTAAAAATAAATAAATCAATAAATAAAAATAAATATAGTACAAAAGTACAGGTTTTGTCCAAGTCTTGGTACATTTTAGTGAAAATAAACTCTGTTTTCATATTTTTGTTTCCTTTATTCTGCTTGGAAAATTAGTCAAACACATTGCATCTTCTCAGCTATTTTGGAGAAAGAATGGTTGCATTTGTAGGTTTCTGTTTTTACTTCAGTCTGTAAATACTCTAGACATTTTTAGGTGCCAAATATCTGAGCTCTAAATAAACAGGGCAGTATTCTATTTCATTTATCTCCCTTTCCAGATGCAGTACCTGGTGTACTACTGAGCATTTAGTTGGTGCTCAAAAACAAAAAGAAAACAAAACAAAAATAAACAAAACCAAAAAAACAATGATTAAATAATTTGAACCCCTTCACTAAAGATTCATAATCAAGAAAGTTTAGCCACTTTGATTTCCCAAGCTTGAAAAACAAGTCCTAAAGCACTTATGACTGGATGCTTGTTTAACAAAGAACAGCTAGGCTTTCTCTCAAGATGCAATCATTATGAGAACTTTATGGATGCTACAGCCTCTAAGGATGGAATCGGGAATTCCTGGACAATATGACAGTTTAAATATGTAGATGGGGATACTCTCTAGTTTCTTCAGAAAGATTCATCAAAGACCAAAGCATGTAATTTGTTAATTAAGATTAACATTATATAGAGATAAGCTGAATTGGAAATAGCTGAAGGGTTATAACTTCTTATCTTTTCAGAATAGTCAGGTTTTTTTTTGCAAATACATGGTATTTAGATGTATTATTACCAAAGTAAATTATTTAGTATCATTCATGTAGTACAACAAATATATTAATGTATTTTAAAAATAAAATATATTTTCAGATTTATTTTACTATTCTTGATGAAATGACTAAAAGGAATTTTTTTTTATCCTTAAACTTAGCAGAGATTCATGATTACCATATTTACTTAAAAATGTCCCCCTTTATGGAGGTATTTTACCCATGACAGAGGAGACTACGAAGGTGAAATCTAAAAACACTGCTACTCCTAGAAGTATAATTTCTTCCATGGATAAGTTTTTAAAAGCTTGATCAAAGCAACTAAAGAGACCTAAAAGATTATCATTATCTTCCTTTCACATTAAGCAGAGTTGTATATACCTTCTCAACTGCCTTCATGTGGTTGCCACTAGTAAACATGGTGCCCATCTAGAAGGGAAATCAGACAACGTAAAATAATGCATGAATCAGACAAAAATATATAATAATATATTTCTCATCATCACTGGGGAAGAGAAATTATGAAGAGAATTTTATGAGAAAAGAAAATAAACATCAAAATCGCCTTTGCCTTCAATAAAAAATTCATGATTTCATTCATTAAGTGTATGAAACCTTCCTTAAAAGATGTTGATGTTTATGCTAGAAAGTTTTATTAAATACAGCAGTTCTTAAAATTTTTTCATTCCCCAAGAAATAACAAGCAAAACAAAGTTGTACTATCCCTATCCATTCTCATGTACTTCTCTCCATCCCCTTCAATCCATCTATATATCCATTCATGCAGCCAGCATCATTTATTGAGCAGCTTACTGTTTACCTGCCATTTTAAACTGGAATTTTTAGATGGTTTAAAAATAAATCAGTGACTAGAAAGCTTCAGGTTCTCTAAGATATTCAAAACTATCATGACATCCAGAAAGTTCTTAGAGGTATTTCTTTCTCAGGAATTCCCTAATGCCTGATATTTTAGTTCATGTTTCACTTACTCGTAAGACATCCAAAGTAAATGTTAATTTGAAAACAAAGCATTAGACTTACAATTCTTGTTGGCTTTGCTGTAAAAATATAATCCTGAGAGGAATATGTTCAGTATGCCACGTGTTGAAGAAACGAAACATTCATCAAGCTCATTTCCTGCAGGACAAACCATCCCACATCATTCAGTTCAGCCACAACATCTGGATAATTGGCCGCAGGCTGGTAGGAGCTCCCCACACATACAGGATTTCTGGATAATTCCTAATTAGGCATGTAAACTCTCCTTGCGGCTCACCTTGAATGTCTTTTCTCCCTTCTATCTTGTCTACTGTTTGTAGTTTCAGCTGCTCACCAACTATCAAAGCATCTGAAGAAATTCAAGATAATGTTGTTTGAAATAAGCTCTTTTTAATTTAAGAAAAATACAAAACTACAGAAGTGATATGAAAGTTTCTTTTCCTTGAGAGGAATTGCTGGATCACATGGTAGTTCTATTCTTAATCTTTTGAGAAACCTCCATACAGTTTTTGATGCAGATGATACTCTCTCTTTCCTACCCATTACTCTTAGGGATTTAGTTAACTCAACTCTTTCTGCATAGCTCTTTGGGGCTCAAGGATGGAGGAAAAATCCTAAATCCTTTTATTGATCTTATAAAAAGAAAAACCCAATGCTTATCATTTTTTATTTTTAAATTTTATTTATTTTCTGCACTGGAATTTTTGAGGCAACATAGGTTAATAACATTATGTAAGTTTTAGGTGTACAACATTATAATTCAGTTTCTGAATACACTATCTCGTTCTCACCATTAAAAGTCTAATTTACATTCGCCAACTATACATTTGACTACCTTTACCCACCTTGCCCCCCTTCCCTTCTAGTGACCCACCAATCTGTTGTCTGTATCTATGAGTTTGTTTCTATTTTGTTTTGTTTGTTTCTTTTTTATTTTACATTCTATATAGGAGTAAAATAATATGATTTTTGTCCTTTTCTGTCTGACATATTTCATTCAATATAATACCCTCAAGGTATATACATACATATATATTCTTTATTTATCCATCAACAGAAACTTGGGTTGTTTCCATATCTTGGCTATTGTAAATAATGCTGCAATAAAAATAGGGGTACATATATCTTTTCAAGTTAGTGTTTTCATATTCTTCAGGTAAATACCCAGAAGAGGAATTGCTGGATCACATGGTAGTTCTATTCTTAATCTTTTGAGAAACCTCCTTACAGTTTTTCATAGTGACTGCACCAATTTACAATCCCAACAATAGTGTTTAAATCATTAGGATCAGAGTTTCCCAAGAGCCCAGAGTATTTATCTTTCTAGTTTTAAGAGGAAGTTCAAGGTAGTTTCCAACACATATAATTCTAGGACTTATAAATTCCTTTAGCTCATAGGTCTTATTATAACCAGTACTTTACACAGTGTGTGGCAAATAGTAGGTTTGCAGTAAATATTTATTAAGTGAATGATTGAATGAAAGACTGACTCTATGTTTGTAAAATTCTTTAGGATTCATTTGGTAGAAATGTTAACAGCCAAGGCTAATATTTAGCTGATATGCACAGTTATAGTCTTAAAAGTTTTCAGGACTTACATAATCGCCTTTGACTGTTGGTTCTCATTGTGTTCTGGTTGTTAAATATTTTGAATAATCTCTTAACAGCAGACTGTCATAGCACAAGAGAATTATTATTATTATTATTTTTGCTTTAAACATGTTTTCATAGAGTGTTTAGGATCCAGGCCCTTCCTTCTGAGTAAAAGTGACTGGGTTTGTCTGTGTTTGGAAGGATAAGGGATCAAGTACAGAAATGAAACCATCAAGAAAAAAAGGGCAAGTGATGGTAGTGGTGGAGGGTGAAATTACTGTATCATGCCTGGGTTTTAGAAATGGAGACTAGGGTGTAGAGTTATAGTTTTCCAGAGGTGAAAGTGTCAGGGACAGAGGAAGTCAGAGTTTGACTGCTCTTTATAGACCAAGAACAAGAGAGGTCAGACATCTCTTTGAAATTCTGATTTAATTTCCTTTGGCATATACCCAGATGTGGAACTGCTGGATCATATGGTAGATTTTTAATTTTTAAAAATTTATTTATTTGAGAGAGAGAGAGGAAGGGAAAGAGAGAGACAGAGACAGAGAGAAAGAGAGGGAAACAATTTGTTGTTCCACTTAGTTGTGCAATCATTGTTTGCCTCCTGTATGTGCCCTGACTGGAGATCGAACCTGCAACCCTGGTTGGGATGATGCTCCAAAAACTGAGCTACTGGGCCAGGGCCTTATTTTTAATTTTTTTCAGGATCCTCCATATTGTTTTCCCTAGTTGTTGGATCAATTTCAATTCCCACTACAGTGTATAAGTGTTGCCTTTTCATCACATGCTTGCCAGCACCTGATGTCTGTTGTCTTCTTGCCTTCTCACATGTTGAGGTGATTCTTATTGTGGTTTTGATTTGCATTTTCTTTATGATTAGTGATGTTGAGCATCTTTTCATGTGCCTGTTGGCCCTTCTGATGTTCTTTTTGAAAAAAAAAATCTATTTAGTTCTGCCATTTTTTAATCAAATTGTTGTATGCCCATCATTGGATAAGTGGATGAAAAAGATGCGGTAAATATACACAATGGAATATTATTTAGCCATGAAAAATGAGAATACCCTGCCATTTGCAACAATGTGGATGGACTTTGAGCACATTATGCTAAAGAGATAAGTCAGGCAGGGAAAGATAAGTACTATATAATATCACTTACATATGGAATCTAAAAAGTCAAACATGTAAAAACAGAGAGTAAAATAGTGGTTACTAGGGGATGGGGGACAGAGGGGTACGAATATTGTTGTTTAAGGGTACACATTTGCAATGAGTAGTTAATAGCCATAGAGAACTAAAGCACAGTGTGATGAATATAGGCAACAATACTGTACTACAATTATGTAATGTGATAAATATTATTATAACAGCAATCATATTGCAATATATAAATGTATCAAAGCAACACATTGTATGCCTTCAATTTACACAACGTAATATGTCAAATTTATTCAATAAAAAACACAACAAGTGTGGTCACAAGCACAGGCTAAAAGAGTATAGATCATTAGAGTCTCACCTTATCCCCAGGAGAAAGGTCAGCTATGCTGGCACACAGCACCCACTCTCAACCAGACTAGGTCAGGCTAACCATTTGTTGCCCCATTTGCCTACTCCCAACTTGGGCCTAAGTACCATCTCAAATCTAGACTGACAGCTAAATAGAAAATTTTAATTTGTGACTTTCAGAGGATATTATATTTTCCTCTTCCAGGAAGCAAGGCAATGTTTTGTATAATGTGTGTGTGCTGGGAAGACAGGATGGCATTCTGGTGCTAGGTTAGTGTTGTTTCATTGGATGCTCAGTGAAGTCAAGTGTGCCAAGATATTCCATTTTAACTTGAAATAGACATCTAAATGCTAGAAAGACTCTTGCATTATTCTTGACCGTTTGTAGGCCCCAAACATATG
Source organism: Miniopterus natalensis (assembly GCF_054644295.1). Lineage (NCBI taxonomy): Eukaryota > Metazoa > Chordata > Mammalia > Chiroptera > Miniopteridae > Miniopterus > Miniopterus natalensis. The sequence goes on from NC_142103.1 coordinate 20,793,979, forward strand.
CCAATTTAATATCTCTCATGTTACTAACTTCACTCGAGGTCAATATATTGTGCAAAATTTTTAAAGTACTGAAGAAGCACATTCCCACCCTTAGTTCAAAAATGTAAATGTAGGGAAGGGGTGGGGGAAGAGATTAACCAATGAATTTATATGCATATATGCATAGCCCAGGACACAGACAATAGTGCTGTGAAGGCCTGGGGAGGGGGAGAGGAGGAGGGGGTTAATAGTGGGGGGGAAGGGGACATCTATAATACTTTCAACAATAAATTTTAAAAATGTAAATACAAAAATCTTAATCAACAGCTCTCAGTGCTTACAACCTTGAAGATTCAATATTGTTTGGTGATTTTTTAATATTCTGCAGAATCAGCTTGTATATGGAGGACATGGTGAAACTCTTGACTGGATTCAATTTAGCATTTTTAATGGCCCAGAAAAAAGTTCTAGACGGTGAAACAGCATTGCTAAATGTGTCCTAAATCAAAAGGTCATTTAACAATATTAATCCTGCTCAAAATATGCAGACAGAGAGTTCCGACCAACTGAGTCAACACAACACAGGTGGTGCTTGCCCCCCAAAATCTACAGGTCATTTCAGATATAGCAGCCTCAGTTCTGGCTCTGGAGAATTATATTAACACTGTGCTTGCTGACTCAAGTTTATAGACTACAGATTCTCAAAGAGAAAAGGCCATTCTTGGAGTTTGCCATTCAAAATTTATTTTTAAAATATCCTTATGGTATCACATAATCTCACATCACCTTACTTCACGTAAGCATTTACACTTCAAGGTAAGAAAAGACAGAAGTCCTAGAATATTCATAGAGTAGACAGCAAGACATCTTGGGATACTGTAATACTTGCAGCAGTACTAAGCAGCGGCCATAAGTGTAAGATGACATGTCCCAACTTGTTTAGACACTTTCCACAACTCTGTTTCAAATGATCACTCTCCAATGTTACTGACCCTTCAGAAGTAAAATAATAACAGAGTCAATGTGGCTGGGAGCTTCCTCAGGTACATGTAGTGTGGCTCCTCCACAGAGGTGCTTGCACTTACAACAGTAACGAGGTGGCATAGAAACCTTGTAGGAAAATAACTAGGAAAACATTAATATTCTTAGAAGTCCTGCAGAAAATGGAGAGGTTACAGGAAGTCTGTGCTATAGACACCATTTATATGTATTTACTTATCACCCACCTCCTTCTGCCAAGGACTTGAAGTCATAAGCATACTTAAAAGAAGAGTTTAAAGAAACAGGGCAAGTGGAAAATAATAATAACCAAGGGGAAGATCAGCCACCAGAAATGTAGGCCTTTGGTCACAAGAAATTACTGAAAGTGGGCTGCAAATTTAATTTTAAGGTATCTACTAGCTGAAATGAAGAAGGAAACTTAATCAGCTATAACACTTACTGTGGGCAGGAAATAACTCTCTGAATTGAGCTTTTGCATCTTTGTGCTTTAAAGTTCACATTGTATCTTTACATGAATAAAATATGCTAGCATCTGAGCCTCAGGAACTCATACCCAAAGGGTTATAATAGTAGTGTCCATCCTAAATGCACTGAACACAAAGGACAAAGATGTTAAAAAGTAATGTAAAATCCATGAAAATAAACTTGATAGGTGATGAGTGAATTCTCAAAAATCAGAACATCTTGCCTTACAAAAACAAAAGAAAAACCCTCAGAAATCAAAATTCAGGTTTTAAACCATACAACGAAGTTTTTAAGTATTTCTTTTGCTGCCAAAGAGCAAAAATGTAAGGGAAAAATCATGAACAACTGCAAGGGGGAAAAATCAGCTTTTGTTATAAACCTGCCAATACAAAAGCTACAGGCTATCCCAGAACTGAACGAACCCTCGGCATTAAACTTGATCTAAACTTAAAATGGCAGAACTCACAAAAATTGCTCCACGGAAGCAATAGGAAAGAGATCCTGAGGATGAAATCTAGATGTTAAAATCCATTTACCTCTCTACTATACTTGCTGAAAATCCTCCAATGCTACAAAGAAAAGAAAGTGCTACTACAGCTGCTGAAGTAGAACCACCTAGAAATTCGAAGCAATCTCTTCTAACAGAAACATCCTTACACTAGGATTCACCCCCACACACATACATACACTCTGGCTGATTACAAACTAGTGTTGTCAGGATGGAATGTTGTATATTTTAGAAACCTAGTGTAATTTGTTTGTATGCTAGAAGAGATGGGGGCTACATGATTGTGCAGTTCTTAGCTGTAGTAGAGTCTATTGCCGAAACCAGCTCAGCTTCTTCCTACTACAAGAATCCCAGAAGTCTATGGAAAATGGATCAAATAAAGTTGAAACTTTTGGCTCATGTTCATACAGTTGCTTGCATGCAGACATATAGATAACCCTCTTCTGGAGGAAAAAAAATGATGAGGCATAAAATTTAAAACACACACACACTACCAAAAACCTTTTTAACAAAGGCTGATTAAATTCAAACCCTGGAATCCACAGGGCTACAAATGTGATAGTGACATGTGCAAGGTGTGTACCTATAAAACAGTAATTTACACATTTGAATTATTGTCATGAAAACACTAAACCATCTCTTCTCCTGGATTTAAAATGTTATTGCCTTAGTGTTGAAAGAGTAAATTAAATAAAATTAATTACGTTCTGCCAAAGTGACAAATGATAATAATGAACATTCTTAGAGCTTGACATGATTTTACACCATTTTTTTTCAAGGTTCTGCTTGGTTCTTAAAAGACTTACTTAGATTTCCTCCAGCTTTAGCATTAATAACTTAAACTATTATGACTATGCAAAATAGTCTTAGGAAATAATTTCAGAACCCAAGAAATATATGAAACCCTTAGCCAAAGACTAAGGTCAATTGGCCTACTCCTCCATCCCATAGATCAGAGATAGAGCATTCTGTACAGTAGCTGTCAATTTTTTCTGTTTAAATTTCTAGTACCACCCATCATTTCCAACACCAAGGATGCTTAGACCACTTGAAGTGAGAGTTCTGATGTTTCCTTCCTTTCTACCTCCAAACTGCACCTTTGGGTGACACTCTCCTTTTCTAAATGACAATATTTTTATATGTTGTTATTGATTTTTAGAAAGAGAGGAAGGGAGAGGGATAGAGAAATAGAAACATCAACTAGAAACAGCAATTGGCTGCCCTCTGCACGCCCCCTACTGGGGATCAAGCTCGAAACCTGGGCAAGTGCCCTGACCCGGAATAGAACCCTTGATCTCTTAGTTCCCAGGTTGATGCTCAACCACTGAGCCACACCGGCCAGGCTAAATGACAATATTTTTATATTGCTACCTATCTTCTCTTCCTCCCTCTCAGAGGATGAGGTGCTCCAATTACATTCTCTTCCTGACATCCTATTTCTCCATCCATCCTCTGGCATCATTCATTTCTTGTCTTGAGGCATCTTTAATCTCTCCTTCTCTGTAGCTCTCTTCTCTCTACATAAAAATATGCCCAGTTTCCCCATTACCTCCACATTTTTTAAAAGGCCTTTTATTTATCCTGTGACTTCTTTCAGTTACCATTCTAATCCACCCATTTTCTCAAACAGTGTCTCCCATCTTCTCATCATCCAATTTATTCTACCTTTTGCAATCTGCTTCCTGCCATGAAAACTCCACGGAAATGTCTCTTTCTAATGTCCTTTTATTCATTCATTTAACAAATATACATTGACCACTTACCATGAACAAGGCACTATGCTAGGAAAATGAATGTAGATATTGATAAAACTCACTATCAAGAAGCAATATAACGAAAATGAAGACTTCTCAGCCTAATCATCCTTGATTTCTCTGCAGAAGTATTTGAAACTCTTGACTAACCCTTCTAAAAAATATCTTCTCCCTTGCATTTTGTGGCGGTAACCCACTTCCCCTTGTTGGCTTTGCCAGCTCTTTCTCTGACTCCATAAATGTGGGTTTTCTCCAAGGTTCAGGCCTGCAGTCCTTTCCTCTTTCTACACTCTCTCCCAAGGTATTCTCTTTCCTCTTTTAGCCTCAGCTCTCATCTCTGTGCAGCTTTCTCCTTAGTCTTTTTCTCTACAATTAAATTACTATCCTAAGACATTATTGTACTTTTAAAACAAATTGCTGGAGAGCACTACAAAATATTTACCAGCACATTAGACTCAATCTGCCAAAAACAATCCCACCACATTTCCTAACAAACTAGCAGCTCTTCTTCTAGACTTCCATCTATCTGCTAATAAAAATCTATAATTTAAAAATTGTAACAATGAAAAAATAATAACAGAAAACATTCATTGAGCATTTTTTATGTGACAAGAGCTATTGTAAAATTATCTGCATTTAACAGCATATGTACCTCATAATAACCTTACAAAATATACATTATCATAATTTTGCAGAAAAAAACTGAGATGCTGAAGATTAAATAAGTTGCACAAAGTTAACAGCAAGTGAGTGAGGAAGGCAGACTTCAAACTCAAATATACTAAATTAAACTATTAAGGACCAGTAGTCCAAGCAGCAGGAATTTGGATTTTTAAAAAAGTAATGTTCTGTAATGATTTATTTTCAAATAGTCCATTTTGCTGAATGCCAAGGACATCATGACCCAGCAGTTAGGGTTATAAGCTGACTAAAGAAAGGAAGGTTATAATACTGCTTTCTTTCTTTAATGGGTACCAATGAGACATTTAAACATCTCCTTTACTGTACAATATAATTACTTCTGAGTTCATTCATGCATTCCTTTACTACAGATTTGTTAAGTAGCTCCTATGAGCATAAATTGAACTAGAATTTCTGCAATTTGCCATGAAAACATAGAGAAACAGACAATTGAGGGGGTGGGAGACTCTTTTATGAACAGGATCCTTTTGAATTTTCATGACCAATAAATACTTGGCAGGGTAACTCAGTGACTCTGCTTGTACCCTTTGATCATAAGGGCATTAAATACTCCCTTTTAATGTCAATACAAGTAGTGATATATGAGCCTAACAAGAAATGTCTTCACATTAGTCCTTTTCATATGGGGAATAAAAGAAATACATTGAGATTTATCCAATCTATGCATATCCCACACCCATTCTGTACTCACAAAAGCCCCAAGGGAATGGATCAGGAAGAAAAAACATATTTTGACTCAAGGTACACAATGATGATAATAATTCATGTTTACATTGACACCCCAAACTTCAAAGTATGTTCACAAAGAGACATCGTGTTATTTTATATGAAAGGAAACACAAAGTTTGCCTTCAGCAAAATACTATAGTAAGTCTATCTTTTAGGCATCTGTCCAGGCCCCACAAGTTATACCCTTAAACTCTTCCCCCACATCCTTCTGACATGTTCTTCTCATTCTACATATCTTCTGGATTTTTTTCTCCTGTCGCTATGGCCTGTCACCCAACTCAGAAAAATAGGTCTTTAAGGGGAAACACACTTCAATAATTCATTAACTCGACAAACATTTATAAAATTCCTACTATGTGCTAGGCACTATGCTAGATGTTGGGAATGAAACTTTTTGCAGAATCATATAGTGCCTTGCTTAATTGGGGCTTGCCCCATGACCAACAGAGAACACTACAAATTGGCTAGGAGATAAGTGTCCCAGATCCATATTAATAGTTCCTTTAAAAAAAATATTTATTGTTGAAAGTATTACAAATGTACTCCCCTTTTCCCCCCATTGGCTCCCTCCACCCCACTCCTGGCCCCTTCCCCAGGCCTTCCCCATACTATTGTCTGTCCATGGGCTCTGCATGTAAGTTCATTGGTTAATCTTTCCCCACCTTCCCTCTGCAATATGTCAGCCTGTTGCATGCTTCAATATCTATTTTGTTTGTCAGTTTATTTTGTTCATTAGGTTCCCCATATAAGTGAGATCATGTGATATTTGTCTTTCTCTGACTGGCTTATTTCTCTTAGCATAGTACTCTCCAGTTCCCTCCATGCTGATTGAAAGGGTAAGAGATCCTACTTTTTTTTACAGCTGCATAGTAATCCATGGTGTAAATGTCCCACAGCTTTTTTACCCATTCATCTACTGATGGGAACTTGGGCTGTTTCCAGATCTTGGTAATTGTAAATAATGCTGCTGTAAACATAGGGTACATATATTCTTTCTGATTGGTGTTTCTGGCTTCTTGGGATATATTCCTAGAAGTGGAATCACTGGGTCAAATGGCAGTTCCATTTTTAATTTTTTGAGGAAACTCCAAACTGTTTTCCATAGCAGCTGCACCAGTCTACATTCCCACCAGCAGCGTACCAAGGTTCCTTTTATTTCCACATCCTCACCAGCACTTGTTTGTTGATTTGTAGATGGTAGCCATTCTGGCAGGTGTGAGGTGGTACCTCATTGTTTTTGTAATTTGCATCTCTCTGATAATTAGTAATGTTGAGCATTGTTTTCAAATATCCCTTGGCCATTTGTATGTCCTCTGGAGAATTGTCTATACAGGTCCTCTGTCCATTTTTTATCAGATTTGTCTCTCTCAACTCTGATTTTTGCTTGCTCTTGCTCGAATTTGGAGACACAGTTTTTTGACTTGGGTATCAGAGTTTGGTTCATCATCAACTACTTTTACATGACATCCCATCTTTGCCACCCTGTATCCTGTCTATAATAGTCACAGAATCTGCCAATCTGGCTTTGCTATTTCTACCTCAGCAGTAGGAGCCCAGCTGGTCTGCAAGCCCATTATGGAAACTAAGATAAGATCCCTGCCTCTTTTCATCTAGTTCCTGCTCTTCCACCTCTCTTTTGTTCTATTATACTCTAATCTATATTGATCGTATTTCCCCCTTCCATCCCTCTTGCTTCACCCTCTTTGTCCTCTGGCCTATACCCTTTCAAGTCCTAGTAATTTATGCTGGTACTCTCCCAAGCTACTCTATGATAAGGTTTGAAAACCCAGAACACATTTTTTAATGGACTGTGCCTATTTCCCAGACTTCCTGGATTCCAAGGCTGACGTAGCTATCATGGAATCCAGCTTGCCCAACCAAAGAAACCTACTTCAGTGAAATCATCAGAGTCTCTCAAAGCCAACTGATCTACTTTGGAATGTGGGAATCTTCTTCAGTAGTCAGCCATCTTAAAAATATCATCACCTGAGCCATTTGATCTTCATGGTCCATTATTATTTGGCAAATGTTTAAGCTTCTTTCTTAGGTAAAGGTAAGGCTTTGGGTTCTGGTCCTCCCCAAGAGGTTTTGGAAAACTCCCAAATTTCAAGGCATAAGAAGATCCCCATATTGCTTCTGTAGAAGGCTGGACTCTGTCCTCAAACATCTTCCTGGAAAAAAATACAATGTTGTAGAACAAACACTGGATTGGATATCAGAAAATCTGGGTCCTCCTCTTTGCCATGCCATTGATTTACTTGGAGACGTTGAAAAGTCCTTTGCAGGGGCTTTTCACATACGGAACGTAGAAGTCATTCTAGGTCATACAGTGGTTGTTTCCAGATCATGATATCCACAAATCTATTTCTGTAGATTTAGATAACCATTAAGAATGATTTCTGTAGCCATTTTTATTCTATTGGAAAAGACACATAATGTTTATAGTTTCCTAGGCCATTATCTAGAACTATATAAAAACAAACTAACAACAACAAAAAAGTCAGGATAAAACCCTGGCTGCAGGTAGTTCTGTTTTACATTCAGACACAACCAAATTCCAGAATAGCAGAGTCTGCAGTGGTCAGTGTCATGGAAACTGCCACCTGGGAGTGTTACAAGAATCACTAGTAAACGGAAAGTACTGCTGCTGGTTGAGGAGACAGAAGTGGAGAGATCTCTGCACAGGGGAGTTTCTCCTTTTAATTGAACCACTCCAGTAGCAAGAACCAAAGTGCAATTCTCTTAGACATTTAAATGATGTTCATATTTTAGCACTTGAACATCAGCTCTGTGAATACCTAAAATGGAGCTAAGTGAAAATTGGATAATATTTGCCTGACATTGTCACTGCCCTTTCTCTGATGTCAAAGATGGATTTGCATAATTATGCTGAAAGCTAGAAAACTGCAAGCAGCAGGAGGTTTCCTGGATGGTGTTAGGTTTTAGTCATGCTCCAACTGTGACTCTCGAGATGAAGAAAATCTTTCAGAAATGAACACAGTTAGAGTGCACACTTTCTAAGACAGTATAGTAACAGCTTAATGACAATTTAACTTGCATACTGATTTCCAAGGTATCATTAAGATAGGCCTGATAAGCAACTGATTGACTGAATGACCTTTTGCTTGGTATCCAAAGGGCTTCAGACAAGAGACACCAAGTGATGTTACCTCCTAAACCTTTTTTTTTTTTTTTTAAATTTTTAAATTTTATTTTTGTTTAAACTATTACAGATGTCCCTTTTTCTCCCCAATGACCTGTTCCACCCCCTCCCACCCCCTCCCCAGTCCTTCTCCCCACCATTGTCCATGTCCTTGGGTTGTGCATATATGTATATAAATTCTTTGGTTACTCTCTCCCCCTCCACCCACCCGCCCTCCTCCATCCCTCTGACATTTGTCAGTCTGATCTATGCTTCCATGTCATTGAATCTATTCTGTTCATCAGTTTATCAAGTTCTTTAGATTCCACATGTAAGCGAGATCATGTGATGTTTGTCTTTCTCTGCCTGGCTTATTTCACTTAGCATAATTTTCTCCAGGTCCATCCATACTGTCCCAAAGGGTACGAGATTCTTCTTTACAGCTGCATAGTATTTCATGGTGTATATGTCCCATAGCTTTTTTATCCACTCATCTATTGATGGGCACTTAGGCTGTTTCCAGATCTTAGCTATTGTAAAGTGCGCTGCTATGAACATCGGGGTACATATATTCTTTCTGATTAGTGTTTCAGGATTCTTAGGGTACATTCCTAGGAGTGGAATCACTGGGTCAAAAGGCAGCTCCATTTTTAATTTTTTGAGGAACCTCCATACTGTTTTCCATAGTGGTTGCACCAGTCTGCATTCCCACCAGCAGTGTACTAGCGTTCCCCTTTCTCCACATCCTCCCCAGCACAAGTTGTTTGTTGATTTGTTGATGGTAGCCATTCTGACAGGTGTGAAGTGATACCTCATTGTCTAAAACTCTTCTTGATTAAAATTCTCTTAAGCTGGCCAAATGCTTGATAGAAGCGAACTTCTAAAAGCTGCCACTGTAATAGGTGTGTGTGATTGTGCAATTCTATCTTCCAAGGTCACTGCAAACATAAAATGTCTCTTTTGAATATTACAAGAGAAAAATGCTAAAGCAGGTGGGACCCCTTTAGACTCCAACTTTAACTTTCATCTTTTCCATAGGGCGCTTGATAACCTCAGGCTCTCTTTCCCCAGGTGATTTTTCAGGATCCATCCCTGCTCTCACAGAAGGGTCTGAAGCCCCTTAACCTAAAGGATCACACTTCTTTTAGTCTGTCAAGAAATCATCCTGTGTTCGTTTTTAACTTTCAGTTATAAATAACAGGTTTGTTTTCTATCATTTTAAATAAAACAAAAGTATTTGCAAACTGTTTGTAAGAAAAATTATAAGAAAAGTAAAAAATTTAACATCCTAGAATGAAGCTCCAACTCAACTGCAGTCAATGAGTGGACAGATACATTTCCGAGGGAAGCAGGTTTGAGTGGCACCTGGGAGGTTATAGCATTTGAATCAGCTGTAAGTCCAGCTTTGCAAAGGAATCTTCTCATGGACCTGACAATATGTTGCACATGGAGATTTCGTGGGTTACAAAACCTTATATGCTTTTTATATAAAATAGCATATTATATGTTTTAATTCCCCTATTCATTAAAAGGATTTTTATACAATGTCTGGGTTTCACTATGTAATCTAGAAACATTTAGGATTATTTCATGGGGAAAAGCCAAAATGAAAAATGATCCTTTTTATTCACTTATTAGGCTCAAAATGTGGTTTCTTTGTTTGGTTTTCCTGCTTACATGGCACAGTTATACAGAATCCCCATGTGTGGTTCTGTTTTGACCAGGTTCTCCTGTCCTGTACAGAAAGAACTTGTCCCAGACTTCAAACGCTGCAGAGCATACCTTCGAGCTTATTTCTGATTGTATTGGAGGTTGCAGACTGTGCTATCTGCTAGAAGGCAATTCGCCTTGGAACAACCTCATAAACACAGAGTAGGAAGATCAATTGATTCAGAATGTCTGATTTTTTTTTGAAGGGCAGGAGGGCAAATGTCTAACTTCTCTAAGGCAAAAAGGCAGCAGCAAAACAAAAGCCACACCCATTTTTAACAGATTACTACTACTATTATTATTATTATTAAAACATTGCACTTATACAGCACTCGACGATTTACAAAGCCTTTTACACTCCATTAGCTCACTTGATACTCACACCAGCCCTGTGGGACAGATGTTCATTGCTATAGGCATTTGACAGATGAAAAAATTCAGGCACAAAAAAGTTAAGTGACTTACCCAAGGTTGCACTGTGAGTTGGAATGTATAAGAATCACATGTCTTTTGTGCTAGATAAACGAGGAATGGAGGTATCTGTAGAACTCACAATTCTGTCCCTTACAAATCCTGATTGAGAGGAAAGTGTCACAGCAGTGTGAGGCATGCTCATCTTTATTTCAATTAGTGTTTTCAGTATGTTTAAACGTTATGCAGAAGCAGCACATATGCAGGCTGCTCAGTGAAACTGGCATGATGCAGATGTGACAGCTAATGTTTGACTTTATGTGCCAAATAATCAATGTGCAGTGTGACCTAAGCACCATAAAATACTCTGATGAAGGTGTGAATTTGTTTGGATTTCATTATTGTTTATTTCCTGATAAACCTGGAAAATTAAAATCTACTCCTCAAGTAAGTGAGGGAGTAATTTTCTTATGGCTTGATATTTATTAACCATCAGCCAGCCCACCTGACAAATGTCGAACATTAGCCTGTTGAATATGCACTGTGAGAGTAATACCTCAAAACTGAGATATTCTGTGAGATCTATTGGGATTAATTTCCAAGACCTTAAGTAGCCATGTTCCCCAATCTCTCTGGCTTCTAACAACAAATATCAAATAACAAGAACACAGGGATACTTTCTGCTCTCCTTCCTGATCTTTTTTTTCCAGAAAGAAAAACAATGAAATGGAGGTTCTAGCATATTTTATAAAGGCAGGTTTTCAAAAATAAGAAATGGGAAGTTTGCAGTATTTGTAGCAAACTTTGCTTTCCTTAGAGATGTTTTCGAGGTAACTTGATATTTTGTATTTTAAAGGCCATTCCTACAAGGGAAAATGAGGTTTGTTCACCAGATTTTATTGTTGAAAGTATTTACTAATCCTCCTAGCTGAAATATGTTTATGTGAAAAGCTGCACTTAGAAGAAACTAATTACTACTTTTATGCTTCCATTGCCACTGTTCAGTTCTGATTTTCATGGTTTAAAAAGAAAAAACAGGTTTAAATAATGCAGTGCTTATTAGCGGATGAATATGGACCTAATTGTCCCTTTCTGAGTCTCCGAAGTAATTGTCAATGTCTTCCATGTAAGTGGGTTAAGGAATGTGCCATGCATACAATTATAACTAAAATCTTTCATTTGGAAAATTGCAACCTTATCTTCATTGTCTTTTAAGTAGCACAATAACTGTTTGTCATTCTGCACTTTGCTTGGAAGGTCTGTTATAAGAACATATGTAGAGCAGTAAAAAAAAAAAGTATATCCAGTGTACTGAATTATAGCAGAGTCAGTGTCCAGGAGCACTCTGTAATACCACACATACTCAGATTGCATCAAACAAAGCTAAAAATGTAGTTGAAAAATAAAAGCAAAATGCTTATTTGACATGAAGTATACCTTCAGATAATTCCTAGGGTTTTTTGTGGGTTTTTTTGGTTTGGTTTTGTTTTGTTTGTTTTTTGTTTTGGATTCAGTTTCTTTTTCAACTGGACAAGCCTATTCAGGAAGTGGCGTAGCCTGAATGTTCTAGAAGTTTTTCAGAAATCTTTTCAGTGACCTTTTTTAAGACTCAATGACAAATGTTTCCACCTAACACTGCAAGTTTGTTTTTCCTAAAAGCTTAAAAAAAAATGCCTGCCACATTTAAAAGCATGTGCTAGAGATTCATGAGGTTTTACTTAAATTTGCTTGATGATTATAAACACTTGTTTTAAAAACACTAGGTTTGTTTCTATATATGATTGCTCAACCTGTGAAAGTGAAAAATTCTTTCAAATAACCAGATTTCCTTTTGGTTGTGTATTGCCAAATATCAGTTTGGCTAATAGTGTTTGCTTGGTTGGTTGGATTTTTATCCAGAATGACTAATCAAATTGCCATTTCATAGACCCCCATGTATACAAATTTCAAAATATCCTTGCTACACACTTTATATTCCATGAAGCCAGTTTTCAGTATATTTGTTTTATGTTATACTGACATCTATGGACTCCATAAGAGAAATTCAGCTTTTTAGGAAAATTCTGTTGGCTGCTTATAAGCAGCTTAAAATGTAGACTAAGGGTTTCAGATCTATATTGAGTGAGCCACTAGTTGATCTTTGAATGTTATCACTTACATAAAAATCATTACAAAGCTCTTCTACCTAGCTACAATCAATACTTGAGAGAGAGGCACTGAGTCTGCATTAGTGAAGTATTACCATCTCTTTCATGAGGAGTTATTCTTGTTAGTGAGACAATAAGGGGGATCCTGTCAGTGCATATACATTCATTTATTGAATTCTTACAATAATACCCATTATTCTAATTATTGTACCGAACACTGAACTAAACACTAGAGATACAATGATGAATAAATTGATACTGGCTCTTCCCTCCAGGATTTCACAGTCTAATGGAGGAGACAAAAAAATAAAAGAGGCAATTTACAACAGAGTACAGTCAGTACTATGATAAGATGTTATTTGTCATGATAGGCTAAATGCTGTAAAAAAATAAACAAACAAAAAAACACCTCAAGATATCAGTGGCTTAACTCAATAAAGGTGTTTTTACTTATTCAAGTCAAAGTCCAGTGTGGTCAGAAAGAGGAAGAGGGGCCTCTACTCCAGTCAGTTATTCAGGGACCCAGACCCCTTCAATGTTATAATACCACCATCTTCAATATATGGCCTTTAAGAACATCATGGAGGCCTGGCCAGGTGTGGCCCAGCAGTTGAGAGTCAACCTAGGATACAGGCAATCAGAGTCTGATTCCCGGTCAGGGCACATGCCCGGGTTGCCTGCTCGAGCCCTAGTTGGGGGCATGCAGGAGGCAGCCGATAAATGACTCCCTCATCATTGATGTTTCTATCTCTCTCTCTCCTTCTCCTTTCCTCTCTCTGAAATCAATAAAGATATATATATATATAAAGATCATCATGGAGGGTAAAAAAAGAGAATGTGGAGAAAACACATCCACTCTTACCTACCTCTGCCCAGAGGAGGCACATTACTTCTGCTCACATTACATAGGCAAGAACAAGTCAGATGGCCCCACATAGACAAAGGGGAACTGGGAAACGTAGTTCAGCTGTGTCCCTAAGAAAAGGAAACAAGCTTTGTGAACAACTACTGATAAGTTGATGTAACTAGGGGTAACTAGGTAACTTGTTAGCTAGAGGTTAACTAGAGATTAATAGAGGAAGTCAAGAAACTAAAAAAATTCCTCTAAAATCTAACTTCTTATTTCTTGTTAGAATAAGTGAGAACTATAGCAAATTAGAAAATCAGAGGTGAAAGTTAACTATAACTAGCTAAGTAATAAATAGATAGATAACTAGAATAACCAGAGTAAGCCAAGAGGATCAGAATGATACTTTCAACTCTAAATTCTCATTTCTTTCTTGAATAACTATTGATAACTACTTCTAACTAGTGTTGATTATGCAATTAGTTAACTAGAGATAACTAGTATAACTAAAGAAAGAATACAAAAATTAATTCCTTTCAAATCTAACTTATTTCTTGTTAGAATGGTGAGTGAGAACTATAGAAAACTAGAGAGAGAGAAATTATATAATTACTTAATTAATAACAAGTTAACTAATAGCTACATATTACAGAAAAATAACTGGAGTAAGCCAAGAGGATCAGAAACACATATTTCATTTAATTCTAGTGTCCTATTTCTTATTTGAATAACTAGGGGTTATTAGATATAACTAGTGGTAACCAGGTAAATGGAGATAAGGAAAATAACCTGAGGCACCAAAAAAGTAAAAATCACATTCTTCTCATCTTTAACTTCTTATTCTCATGTTCTCAGTGTTACTTCTGGACTTCTTTATTATTGCAACATGTCACCTCTTAGGATGCCCCACTGTTTCACTGTAAACTCTCTATCTGCTCCTACTTCTACGACCTAATGCTGATGACCAATTTCTTGACTAAATGCCTACTTTTTAAAAGTCTGCTCCGTTTTTAGTTGGCATCTAATATTGCTGGATTGGTGCTCTATGGTAGCGGGTTACAGAGAGCCAGGTGTGGAGTGGGATTCTGTTTACAGAAAAGGAGAAGGAGTTGCTAGAACATGGAAGATATATATGAGGTATGGACAGAGCCAAACAACCAAAGAGACAATGACAGGTATTGGAAAGTACATTTGCAAACTACATAATCCCAAATCACAGTCACTTGAAGAATAAGAGGAAATTATTTTTCCATATAACTGAGAAATCTGATTTAGATCTGAAATATCTGGACCAGACACTCAAATAATGTTATCAGGAATATCTTTGTCTATCTTTTGCCTTTGTTTTCCTTTGTTTGTTGGCCTCATTCTTTTCTCATAAGGTAGGTTTTTTCCTTATGGCAAGAATAAGGATTGTTTTTTGTTCCCTTTCTTCTTCTAGACTTATGATCTAAAAAACAAAGTCTTTTTTTCCCCTCTAGCTCAAAATTGAAAACCTCAAGGGAAAACACGAATTGGCTAAGCCTCGTCACATGCTCAACCAAGAACAGTGTGGATAGAGGAATAGATTTTTATGTTTGGAGGGGCCTGGGTCAGAAGCCCACCTCTGTGGCCAGTGAGATAGGGCATTATGATTAGCAGTTGCCTAACCAGAATCAAATGATTGGATAGGAAGAGGAGCAGTTCCCCAAAGGAAGTAGGGGTACTAGACAGAAAAACCAGGATATAACCACTACAGAATACAAGCACTTGTAATCTAATTTTCTGAGCAGAAGAGTCCAGATGTGGACCATCATTTAAATGATCTCCAGGGGGTTGGCACAGATTGGAACTAAGTTTTTTTCTAGGATGTTGCTGTGCTGAAGAATATTTGTGTTAGAATCTTTGTCAGGTAGTCATGTCTAATGAAGACGACCGTGGACATGGTTGGAATTGGAATATACAGTGGTGAAAGCTACGTGTGATGTAGAATAGAGTATTCTTGATAAATATGTAACCTGCAAAATACGTAATCTTATGAGAAGCCCAGTGAGGGTAGTTAGGCAATCTGCATATTTTGCTATACATGTATAGAAATGGAGTCACTGCTCAAAGATCTGGGGATGGTGTACAGAAGAGAAGTGTGATGCAATGAGTAAGGTGTCAAAGATGAACCCACCAGGTCCAGGAGGTGAATTTGAGCCACAACTGGACATTTAATAGTCAAGGAAAGATAGGGAGCAGGACATTTGCCTAAGGATGCATAGATTTGTGCATATTTTTGAGAGAATCCAATTTCAAAACAATGGATCATATCATAGCACCAAAGTTGTGACACATCTGTGATCAAATCCAGAATGATAAAGGTTCATGCATAAAACAGTGTTGGATATATTACATTCTATTATGTATATAAAGTACTTAGCACAATGAACACATATTAGTTATATAGTCAATGGTTCTATTATTTTTACTATGTTCATGGCATTATGCTGGGTATTTTTTTTCTTTATTGTTGAAAGTATTACAGATGTCCCTTTTTTCCCCCCCACTGATCCCCTCCACCCTGCATCCACCCCACCCCCAGGCCTTCCCCAGACCAATGTCTGTGTCCATGGGTTATGTTTATAAACATATAAGTTCTTCAGTTAATCTCTCCCCACCCACTCCCCCATCCCCACCTTCCCTATGAGATCCCTCAGTCTGTACCATGCTTCTAAGTCCCTGGGTTTATTTTGTTCATCAGCTTATTTATTTATTTTTTTCTTTTTTCTTTTTTTAAAATGTATCTTTATTGATTTCAGAGAGAGGAAAGGAGAGGGAGAGAGAGAGAGAGAGAGAAACATCAATGATGAAAGAGTCATTGATCGAGCCCGCAATCCGGGCATGTGCCCTGACCGGGAATCAAACCCTGATCGCCTGGATCCTAGGTTGATGCTTAACCTCTGAGCCACGCCCAGCTGGGCTCATCAGTTTATTTTGTTTATTACATTCCACGTATGAGTGGGATCATGTGGTACTTGTTTTTCTCTGACTGGCTTATTTCACTTAGCATAACACTCTCCAGTTCCCTCCATGCTGTCCCAAAGGGTAAGAGATCCTTTTTTTTTTTTTTTTTTTACAGCTTTGTAGTATTCCATGGTGTATATGTCCCACAGCTTTTTATCCACTCATCTACTGATGGTCACTT
Source organism: Miniopterus natalensis (assembly GCF_054644295.1). Classification (NCBI taxonomy): domain Eukaryota; kingdom Metazoa; phylum Chordata; class Mammalia; order Chiroptera; family Miniopteridae; genus Miniopterus; species Miniopterus natalensis. The sequence goes on from NC_142103.1 coordinate 20,810,544, forward strand.
GGGCTGTTTCCAGATCTTAGCCACTGTAAATTGTGCTGCTATGAACATAGGGGTGCATATATTCTTTCTGATTAGTGTTTCAGGATTCTTAGGATATATTCCTAGAAGTGGGATCACTGGGTAAAAAGTCAGTTCCATTCTTAGCTTTCTGAGGAACCTCCATACTGTTTTCCATAGTGGTTGCACCAGTCTGCATTCCCACCAGCAGTGTACTAGGGTTCCCCTTTCTTCACATATTTGCCAGCAGGAGGCGTTTGTTGATGGTAGCCGTTCTGATAGGTGTGAAGTGATACCTCATTGTGTTTTTAATTTGTATCTCTGATGTTTAGCGACGTTGAGCATTTTTTCATATGTCTCTTGGCCATCTGTATGTCCTCTTTGGAGAAGTGTCTATTTAGGTCCTTTGCCCATTTTTTAATTGGATTGTTTGTCTTCCTTTTGTTAAGTTGTATGAGTTCCTTATATATTTTGTATATTAACCCTTTATCAGATGTGTCGTTGGCAAATATGTTCTCCCATACAGTGGGCTCCCTTTTTGTTTTGTTGATGGTTTCTTTTGCTGTGCAGAAGCTTTTTATTTTGATGTACTCCCATTTGTTTATTTTCACCTTTGTTTCTCTTGCCCTAGGAGATGTCCTCTGCAGTATGGAGGAATGACTCGGAATAGGAATCCAGAGGGGTGCCTTCCGATCTCAATCTCCAGAGCCCACAACCCTAAATTCTCCTCACACAGCTCTAGTGCACTCTGCCCTCCCTCTGCTGGAGCCCAAGGTGAGTGGCAGTGGATGAAACTGTGTGTTGGCTCTTTAAGAGGGTGCCTGCATTTCCAGCCATCTCTCCCTCGCAGACAGAAACCCTGCTGCTTTTCACAGCCAGTTGTTATGTGGGCACCTTTCTCAGTTCTGGTGCTCTTGACTAGGAAGCCCAGCCTGGGGTTTAGGCCCCAGAGTCCTCAGTGGGAACCCCCCACAGCTGAGATCTCCCTCCGGACCTGCAGCTGCTGCCTGTGGGAGCCCAGCCAGCCCTCTCACGTCCACACTTCCTACCTCCAGCTCATCTTCAGTTGATTATTCAGGATGTTTTTTCTATATTTTACTTGTAATTCCAGTTTGTTCCTGGGAGAGTGTCAGTGTAGCTTTCACTCAGTCTGCCACCATCCTTAATCTCCCATGCTGGGTATTTTTATACATTATGTGACAATAACCCTGTTTAGATAGGTATTGCTACTTTATTTTAAATAATTTTTTAAGATAACAGAAATATTCATTTGAAGATTTGGAATTTGAATTTAGTCTATCTGACTCCAGTGTTAAGATTTGTGTACTTAACACTACGCCACAGGCTTCCCATGGAATGCTAGTGATAGCCCTTGAAGCCTAGACAAACTAGGCAATTTAGGTTAGATTTTTGATGTGTGAAGAATGATGTGGACATTAGTAGTTAGCATCTTTATTTCTCATAGGATGAGAAACTTGATGTTTAGAAGGCTGAATTGACATTTCTGGAGTTTTTTATAGAATTGGTATTGCTGCTAGATCTGTCCAGAATGAGGTGTTCTATTCACTCAAGCAAGGACATTAGAATACATCACATAACTCCGAAAGCAGACTGATAATCCTATGCTATTCTAGTCTATATTGAAATGTAATGTTCATAAATCTTTGGGAGACTTCAGAGCTGTTACATAGAGAACCGGGAACTGGTAATCACATTTTTTGTATTCAGTTGGAAGGTGGTTTTCTTCTTGTCTTCCTTGCAAATTCACATCAACATGCATGTCTTTCAGAGACGGAGGCAAGAGAAAATGAAGCCTAGAAAGTCACAGATAAGAGGGTTCAGTCATCAATCCTGGACAGTGACAGCACTGAAGCCTCAATAACAGTTATGGAGTGGGAACTAGGACGTGGTAGTCTGGCTGTATGTAAAGCAGTTTTAAAGAACTTGAACTTATGGATTTAAAATTTAATTAAACCATTTGGCAGAAATCATCAACCAATGCATTTTGGAGATAGTCTAATCACACTTGAAGTTGAGGATATCTCCTTGACGTCTTGCTTATTGAACCCAGTTCTGAATCCTGCCTATCCTGGGATGCTGCCTCAGGGCAGCTTTTGTCAATTCCTGGATAACTGATACAGCCTAGCCAAGATGCTACCTACCACTGTGCTTCTGGGCTCCACAGAACATTAGGGCCCCACCACATATATATTGATGTTGCTAGGGAGAAAAGAAAAAAGTATGGTGATGGAAATGTTGGGGAAATAGTGATTTAAATGTTCAACAGGTTTATTATTAATTACAGGACTTCTCAGAGGTTGTAATATCTCATTTGTGCTATGAATCTTTAGGAGAAGCATCTAGTGTGAACTATTTTCCAAATGTACTTGACCAGGGATTTTTGTTTGCTTGTTTTTAATAACTACATACTAACATCTTATAGAAAACTAGCATGTTTCCATGAAATAGTTTAAGAAATCCTAGGCTAGGCTAGTGTAGCAATAGCTATGACATATATCAATTGGTATCTACACCTCAGGGCCAAAGCACTATCAGAAGTTTGTGGCAGCCAACCTAAAAGTTCTTAAGTCAACCCAAACAAAGCTTAATAAGAGTGCTATCCCCACCAGGGAACATATCTGACTCTTTCAAGATCAGGAACCAGTGTGTCTGAAGAGGATCCTGTGAACTACAGGCCCACCTGTGCTATATACACTCCCCCTGCCTTGGTCTGCTCTGTTCAGTGTTGAAGGTTGAGCTTCCATGGTTTCTGTAGTATATTCCACTTTTCTCACTGGTACAGATACTCTTCTCTACATTGCAGCCTTTATGGCATTAACCCTGACTGCTTGCCTAGTTCTTATCTATAGTTCCCTGGGAACTATAGATAATTAAATGACAAAGTATGATGAGTAAATGAAATAGCATATGTCTTAAGAGGTAAATTAAATTACACCCATAAAGCACTCAACACAGTGTTATATGACATACACTCAGCAAATCTTAGTTCCTAAATGAGCACTGAAAATCTCTTTAACAAAATCTGACATCCATTCCATGCTTTTACTTTTTGTTTTGTACATTTAGATATTATTTGTAATTTTTAAAAACTACAAACATGAATTACCCTTATTTTAAAAATTAAAATAATGAAATAAGCCAGCCACAAAATGATAAGTACTCTATGATGCCACTTCTATGAGGTACCTAGAGTATTCAAATTCATAGAGACAGAAAGCCAAATGGTGGTTGCCAGGAGCTAGGGGGAGGGGAGAATGGGAAGTTACTTTTTAATGGATAAGGAGTTCGTTTGGAAAGATGGAAAATTTATGAAGAGTGATGGTGCTGACAGTTGCACAGCAATATGAATGTACTTAATGTCACTGAATTGTATACTTAAAAGTGGTTAAGATAGTAAATTTTGTGTTAGATGTATCTTATCACAATTTCATTTTTTAATTAAAAAATTTAAAAATTGAAATAATTAAAAGAAAATGTTTCTCTCCCTTCTTCTTGTCCTTTTTTCCCATTCAACTTATCCCATTCAACATAAGTTGGAATATGGAATCTGACCACAACACTCCCTATTAACTACTATAGGATAAAATGCAATCTTCACCCTGAAATGAAAGGCTCTTCACCTGAAGTCCCTGCCTAGCCCCATCTCCTAACACTGTCCTATTTTGTATTTCTGGTCAAACCATACCCAAATTTCTCTTATTTTTCCAAACATGTGGTATTTAATAACTTTTTGTCTCTGCCTAATATGCCATCTGAGAGTCTCTTATCTACCTGAGGAACACCTCACTCTTCAAGACTAGGCTTAGTGTCTGCTCTGTGGAGCCTTCTTTGACACAACTGACCTAAGACAAAACAGAACACTGCCTCTTTTGTACGTCCTCTCTACCTAGTGTGGCACTCTATCACTACAGGTAGCACGCTGCATTGCAACGGTTTGTTTATATGTCTGTGTCCCTCACTAGACTGAGAGGACCTCAAGGGCTCATTCATGTTGTATCCCCAGGGATTAGAGCATAGTGCCTGCTACATAGGAATTGAGAAATACATTGTTGAGTGAATGAATGAATATAGAAAATTGGAAGCATGGATCTTTTCATTTTTTTCCCTCATTTCGACCACTACTATCAATTAAAATCCCTTTTCAAAAATCCCCAGAGAGACTGTGTTGTCAGGACGGCAGGCAGAACAAAATCTGATGATGGAAAAGAAAAGGGGTGACCAGCCTCAAATACCTAAAATCTCTGCCTTATTTCCTCTCTCCTGCCCTTAAGAAATCACATCAGTCTTGGAGCCAAGAGTGTTTCCCTTTCACACTGCCTGACTGATAAAGGATTCAAAGTTGGGGAAGGGGGACAGCAATGGAGAGGAGTCACTGAGGAAAGGAAACTTTATTTTGGTCTTCCTATGTTGGAAGTGACCTTTTCAAAAAAAAAGAAAGAAATGCTATTGTATGTGTTGTACGTATTGCTTTACTTTAAGCACATTATGGGTTAAATAACCTTGGGTGGACTGGTTTGGGAATATGCCCATAATTTATAACATTGTTTATATGAGAAAATTGTTTCTGAGTTGAAAAAAACAAACCTTTGGAACTTAACTTGGAGACTTCCTGAATTCTTTTTGGAAGTACAGTGAGTATCTCAATGGAAATTTAGAGATATTCGAAAATGAAGAGTTTTAATCAAGGGAAAAGTGATCATGGCTATATTGAACTGTAACAGTATAGGTATTATGACTATATTATACCAATCTTATTCTGTAGTTCTCAAAATACACATTATTGCAACTAGTATTATATTCTATAGCAAGGTAACTTAAATAATGTGGAAAAATGCAGGTGTCCTTTTAACCCACACACAATGCCTGCAACTTTGCTTCAGGACACAAGCAGCCTGTAAAAGAGATGCACCCTTTCTCAAGCACTTTCACAGCAAAATGTCAGACCATGAAAATGACTCACTGACTTACAGTTCGTCATCAGGGTAAAATATTCCCTGAAATAAAAGTCTTCTGTGTAGGGACCCTCTGTGCGTAAGCAGATGTATTTGAAAGCCCATATGACCTAAATGGTTATTTCTGGTCATTCCCCTTCCCACATCCAAATGTTTGTGATATATCACTGCGCAGTTGAAGGCTGCAAGGCAATATGCATGATTTGAGAGGAAACAGTTCATTTACTGACACTACACAGAAGAGTTGAAGAAAGAGGCTTTCTTCTTAAAAAAATAGAAGCAGGAATCTAAAACTGCTTTAAAGAATCACCATTTTCTTGTTAGAAAAAACAATCATGGATATCTGTCAAATACTAATGACAGTCTGTCAATTACACCTCAACTCCGCCCCTCCCTGTTTTCAAGAGCTTGTCTTCTTATTGTAAAACTAGCTTTTAACTATTCCAAAACAAAAGAATTATATTGCTGCTATGTGTGAATGAAATGTGTGACAGTTTGTTTGGATTGTAATTCCAAGGCCCCAGTTATGTATGACCCTACCAGTGAACACATTCACTCTCCTCATTCAATAGAGCCTTGTGTCTACATAATGTCAAACAAATGGTTGGGCACTAAACAAATAATGAGCTGATTCAGTAACCTGTGGAGTGTCTCAGGTCGTGCCTACACCATAGGCTGGCAACCTGAAGTCATTCTGAGAAGCACTGTCAAGCCTGCCCCACAGCAACACTGAAGTTGTGCAATTGTCTGAGCCACCCTCTCACATCCCCTCTGGATAACAGTACTGAACAGGCAGAACACATTCATTCACTAAATATTTAAATGAATGAACCTTAAGAAAAGACTCTCAGGTCTTTTGTGAGATCGATGAAAATCACATGATATTTTTTCCTATTTATCCACCTGATTCATACTTATTTAAAGTAATCACCTACTCACACATACAACATTTTCTTAAATGTTCTCCCATGGACATTGTAGGCAAATTAAGGGGATTTCTCTGGATTCAAAGGAATGTATATACACTGGTCACAAGTATACATGTCTTTCCGGTCACAAGATAACTCTTGTCTGCACTTCCATTAATTTAAGTAATTTTAAAGATGTTGCTGACTGGTCACGATGGTAAAGTAGCCAGCCACACAGGCAAGTTCTGGCTCGAAATAGCCGGTCAGCAAGGTTTTAAGGGTTGGGCCTGTGGAGGGTAGAAGGGGTAGGCAATAGGCTGAAGTGTTCAGGGAAGGTGACAGGAAATATGGGCCTTGGGCCATGTTTTTTAAGAGGAATAAACCTGGTCCCCCTAACTGTGCTTCTCTCTATCTCTGAATCCATGTTTTCATCATTCCCTCCAATCTCAAAACAGTACGTGCACCCAGTCATTGTCCAAGCTCAACCTTCCTGCCTTCCTGTGAACATTTCCAGCATTTAATGTCACATTTCGGATGGACAGCTCTACTGACTAACACAGCCAGTGCTATGGCTTGTCCACATAACTGAATTATAATCTACGTGAAGAGCGGGATCTAGATTTCTACTTCATAAAATGGCTGCACAATACTTGTCTTTCAGCTCCTGCTAGGTGTTTTAACTTGCTTTTCTTTGCTTACCAGCATGCACAGGACCTCCTAACAGGTAAAACAAAAATAACAATAACATGACTCTGCCTTTCCTAAGATTTTATCATCAACCTGTTTCTCTTCTTACCATGTTCTTGTCCTTAGGTGATATTATCCAACCTCAGGATTTCAACTATCAACTATGAAGGCCATCTTCAGCTCTTATTTTGCTTCAGAATACCAGTCCTACCTCTCCAAAGTGACTGATGTAGTACTGGTCTGGTGGTGATTTCCTTTAGCTTTTTCTTGTCTGGGAAGCTCTTTATCTGACCTTCTATTCTAAATTATGGCCTTGCCGGGTAGAGTATTACATGAAATGCTAAAGGGTCTTCTTGACGAAGAAGAAGAACAAAAAGAAGAAGAAGAAGAAGAAGGGGAAAATAAATTAAAAATATGAACAATAAAATGGCAATAAATACATATCTATCAAGAGTCGAATCTAAAAGTCAAAATAAGTGAACAAGGAGTCTAATGAACAAAATAAACTGATGAACAAAATAGAACCAGAGGCATGGAAGCATGGGACAGATTGAAGAATCTCAGAGGGAAGGGGGGAGGGGGAGGCGGGAAGAGATTAGCAAAGAATTTATATGCTTATATGCATAGCCTATGAACAAAGACAATAGGGAGGTGAAGGCCTGGGGGGGGCAGGATTCGGGTGGAGGGGGCAATGTGGGGGGAAATGGGAGCAGATCTGTAATACTTTCAACGAGAAAAATTTTTTAAAAAAGAAACAAGGAAAATGTCCTATGAAAAAAAAGTGACTGATGACTTAGATAACCTGCTATCATCTCATACTTGGCCTAGGAACAAAATTCTCCTGTACTTCCCAAACTGACTTTTGCTCCCTGACATACAGATTTATGCTAATGGGGCATGAGTCTCCAAATTGTTCTATTAAGTTTCGTTTATTTAAACAAACATTAATTGGGTGCTTACCATAAACAAGACAAAGCCCAGAAAGCATGTTGACATCTTTAAACTTTCCTTCTAAATCTCCTCTCTCATTCTGTCTTCAGTCTATACTGAAGCTCAGTAAGTTCTTCCTTTGAAATGTCACCCATATGCAAATCTTCCTCTCTATGCCATTTGACACCCACACCAGTAGTCCCAGAACCCATGATCTTAAGCTTGCTTTATCATAGCCTTCTAGCTTATCTCCATGCTAGTATCTCCTTCCTCCATTGCACTGTTTTTCAGCCTTTGATGTGTATTAGGAATACCTGGGGATCGTTTTTTAAAAATTATCTTTGTTGTTGAAAGTATTACAGATGCCCCTCCTTTTCCCCACTGACACTTCTACCCCACACCTGCCACACCCCAGGCCTTCACTACACTATTGTCTGTGTCCATGGGTTATGTATACATGTATGTAAGTTCTTTGGTTAATCTCTTCCACCCACCCACCCCCACCTTCTGGGGATCTTTTTAAAATCCTAAGGCCCAGGTTATATCCTATACCATTATATCAGAACCTCTGAGGTTATAACCAAGGCATCAGTATCTTGTAAAGCCCCCCAGTTGGTTTTAATGTGCATCCAAGTTTCAAACTACTACTTATTCCATTCTACTCACTACTGTCAGGACTTCTACAAACATTGCTTTGATTCTATAACATATTGGTTCAAAACATTTTTTTTCTTATTGTTGACAGTATTACAGATGTCCCTCATTCCTCCACCCCTGCTTTGCCTCCCTGCACCCCAGGTCTTCACCACACTATTGTCTGTGTCCATAGGCTATGCATATATGCACATATGTTCTTTGGTTAATCTCTTCCAGTCACCCCCATACCCCTCCCTTCTGAGATCTGTCAGTCTATTCCATGTATCCATGGCTCTGGTCCTATTTTGTTTATCAGTTTATTTTGTTTATTAGATTCCACAAATAAGTGATATCATGTCTTTCTCTGACTGGCTTTTTTCACTTAGCATAATAATCTCCAGGTCCATCCATGCTGTCACAAAGGGTAGGAGTTCCTTCTTTCTTACAGCCACATAGTTTTCCACTGTGTAAATGTACTGCAGCTTTTTTGTTCACTCACCTACTGATGGTCACTTGGGCTATTTCCAGATCTTGGCTATTGTAAATAATGCTATGAAGATAGGGGTGCATATATTCTTTCTGATTGGTTTTTCAGATTAGGTTATATCCCCGGAAGTGGGATCCCTGGGTAAAACAGCAGATTGTAAGGAGCCTTGGCCAACGGGGACATAAACTTTTATTTAAACTTCCATTCACCAACTTCAAGGTTCCTTATAATATGACTCAATTCTATCTCATGAAACCTATGCCTTCCCACCTCTATGACCATCTGCCGCAATGCCTTTCCTCTGCCTATCCAAATTTTACTCATCCTTCAAGGTCTAGTTCATCCAAAAAGAAGCCTCCTTAAGGAATCCAGATCACAGTGATTATCTAACCTCTGGGCACCTATGGCACTTTTAGCCTATGCAGTCTTTTTCTAAGTATCACCTTGGACTGTAGTAATATTTTGTTTTTATGTCTCATTTTCCTAATCAGTTTTTAATTCCTGCTGGACATAGTCTATATCTAGCATACATGTCCACTGTACTTATTTTAGATCTATGAACATTATATACATTCAATAAATATATTGATTGGTTTATGTCCATCTTATCATAAAGAATGTTTCAATCAACATTTAACTGACTCATATGTTTGTGCCATGTTGTAATATTATAAAATTAAGCAGTATGTTTAATCTCTACTCTGTTCAATAGACAGACTGACAGAAAACAGGATAGCCTCACTTTCAGATGGGACTGTTTGTTTTACACACCTCCTGGGTATAGCTAAGGCATGTAGATATTCTGTACATAATAAACCCAAGGGAGGCTATTAACAATTCAATATTTCCTGTTCATGTGGGAGTGCTAATTCCATTTATCAAACAAGGACAGAAACATTGTTCCTTTAGACTGATCCTCCCTTTTTGGCTCCCCAGGGTCTAAGACTATACTCTCTAGTGGAGCCAGAGAAGGAGAAAAATCACTGGGTCAGAAAGTCAGGCTGACAATAAAGATTTCTACATTCAGAAATGTTGAAATAGGCCATTTGTAACAAGGTCATTGTGGTTAGTGTAAAAACCAATCGGCCTGGTGTCAGAAGAGCTGGATTCAAACCCAGCCTTGTCACATAATTGTCCTATGATTTTAAGCAAATCACTAGGCCTGTATGGACCTCAGTTTTTTCATCAATAAAATGGGATTAGTAATAAATAGCATAGTGTTTGGAATTTTTAAATAAGACAATATATGTAACTCCCTAGAACATAGTAGGCATTCAATAAATGTTAGCATATTTGAATAATAATGCTAAAGTATGATATTTGCTTATTTAGCATAAAATGTAAGTATTTTAACATAGGGGTGACATCGGTTCCCCAAATAATATTCCATACATTTAAAAATAATTTTTTATTGGAAAACAATTTAAAACTTAGAAAAGTTGTAAGAATAAAATGGCACATAGAACACCCATATACCCTTTACCCAGATTCACCTATTGTTAGCATTTTACCCCATTTTCTTTTATGTAACTATCTAATCTATCTATAGTCCGAAACCATTCAAGAGTAAGTTGTATGCATCAAGACCTTTTGCCTGTAAATTATTTGATGTATAATTCCTAGGTATTCGGATATTCTCCTACATGCCACAGTACCGTTAACAACTTCAGTGATTTAACAATGGGACAATATTTTATCCAATCTACCATTTGTTTTCTAGTTTTTTCAATTAGCCCAATAATGTTCTCTATAGCATACTGCCCCTCTCCCAGTAGGATTGTGTATTTAAATTAGTTGTCATGTCTCTCTAGACTCATGTAATCTGGAAGATTTCCACAGGTATTCTTTATCTTTTACAACATTGGATGTTTCATAAATTTTAAAATTGAAATGGCATACTTTCACAAAGTATAGCAGTTAAGAATATAGGCTCTGAGAATCCAAGCTCTGCCACCCATTAGCTGTGAAACCTTAAGCAAGGTCCTTAATGTCTCTGTCTCTCAGCTTCCTCGTATGAAAAATTGGGTTGATAATAGTACTTCTTAGGGTTGTTGTGAGGATTAAATGAATTGATACACATACAATACACTGAATAGCACCTAGCATATGATAATTGCTCAGTAATGTTAGATATATCAATTTTTCTATGATTCCAATGCCAAATCAAATGCATATAAATTCACTGAGTACCTCTAACTTGCAAGATATTTTACTAAGGCCAAGTCACATTTACCTCACCATTTACAGAATCATAGAATATTGTACTACAAAAGTCCTTAAAGATCATTGCTTCTTTTTTTAAAAAAAAAAAAGTTTTTATTGATTTTTAGAGAGGAAGGGAGAGGGAGAGAGAGAAAAAAAAAACGTCAATGTGAAAGAGAAACGTTGATCAGTTGCCTCCCACACGCACCCATACTAGGACCTAGCCCACAATCTGGGCATGTGCCCTGACCGGGAATCAAGCTGGTGACCTTTTGGTGCAGTAAATGATGCTCAATCAACTGAGCCACACTGGCCAGGGCAAAAATCATTGCTTTTTAATTTTTCTCTGTTTCACAGACCCTTGGGAATCTGGTAAACTCTATGGAACTACCTTCCCCCAGGGGGGGAAAACAACAACACTGTCGTGAGTTGAAAGGGGGGCTCCCTAAAAAATATGTTCATGTCCTAATCTCCAGAACCTGTGAATGTCACATTTTCAAAAAGTGTCTTTGCAGCTGTAATTAAATTAAGACATTTGAGATAAGGAGATCATCCTGGATTATCCAACTGGTCCCTAAATTCAATGACAAGTGTTCTCATAAGAAACACACAGAGGACATGGGCAGAGAGGAGGTAATGTAAAGGTGGAGGCAGAGAAGTAGCCAAAAGTCAAAGAATGCTGCAAGCCACCAGAAGCTGGAAGAGGCAAGGAATTAAATCACCGTAGAGACTTTGAAGGGAGCATGGCCCTGGGGGACCTTGATTTCAGACTTCTGGCCTCCAAAACTGTGAGATAATAAACTTCTGTTGTTTTAAGTCACCAAGTTTGTGATAATGTGTTATATCAACCACAGTAAACTAATAGAAACATACAATCATATAGATTTCAATTAGTTTGTGAAACCCAGGTTGAGAAACCCTGCTCTTATCCTTTCTCATTTACCAGTCAGGAACCAGGGACTCAGGTAGGACCAAAAGCAAGGTATTTAACTAGGTAGAGGGAGGGCTGAGTGTGGCAACCCAAAGGCCCTAATGTGGAACAGGATATGGAAAATCTCAAGGAGCACAGCCATGATGGCTGTGCTTAGCAAATCAAGGAGTAGGACTGGAACTTTTTCTGTGTACCTCATCAACATCTCAGTTCTTCCTGCTTTGGCAATAGGCCTCTTTCCCCACTCCCATTATTTGAAAACTAGAGAAAATAAACATATGGTCACATTGAAAGAATATGAACAAAGGACACTTAAAAAAAGAAAGTAAGCAAACCTAATGCAATGGGGATGGGCATACCATTTGTCCAAGTAAATTAAGATATTAAAAACACAGCCATTCAAAAAAGATTGTACATATATTTTTCCCTAAAAAAAAAAAAAAGAATATTAGGCAGAGAAAGTGAGAGCTTGGGCACTATAGAGATCAAGCCTGAAGCTAGGTCTGGAGAAAGATTATGCTCCCCAACCTTAATAACCAGGAAATGCTTTTAGAGGCCTGGGCTCATTGTGGGTTGAATTGTGTCCCCATTCAAATGATATGTTGAAGTCCTAACCCCCAAGTACTTGTTAACGTGACCTTAGAAATAGAGTCTTTGCAGGTGCAATCAAGTTAAGATGAGGTTATCTGAGAGGGCCCTAATTTAATATGACTGTCATTCTTATAAGAAGAGAAGAAACAGAGAGAGACACACACAAGAGGGAAATAATATGTGGAGACACAGAAATGCACAGAAGGAAGACAGTCATGTGAAGATGAAGGTAGAGATTGGAGTTATACTGCAAGAAGTCAAGGAACACCTGTGGCTACCAGAAGCTAGAAATAGCAAGGAAAGATCCTCCCTTAGCAGCTTGAAAAACAGTGTGGCCCTGTCAACACCTTGAGTTTGGACTTCTGGTCTTTCGAAATGTGAGAGAATACATTTCTGTCCTTTTAAGCCACCCAGTTTGTGGCACTTTGTGAAGGCAGCCCTAGGAACTAATACATGCCTTTATTTGGGTATCCATGAGACATTTACTGAATAACTACTATGCACCAGGCACTATGCTACATACTGGGGAAATACAGAAATAAGATAGGATCTATTTTTGTCTTAAAGCAAAATTCAGCTTTCTATGATAGATCAGGCCATTTCCTATTCTGTGACCTGGCTAAGACATATTTTTTTCCCCCCATTTGCTCATATATGTAGAGTATGTAGGCGCTCTAAAGTCTAGATTTATCCTGGCATTTCTTCTAACAATTCTTTTTATCCAGGGACACGATCATTCATACAGTTCCCTCCCATGGGAAAAAGGGAAAGTTTTTAGGAGTGATTTCATTTTGTTTTCTGTCTGTATGTTTCCCAATGAATCCACATTTCCAATGGCATTTCTCCTGCTCTAAAATGAGGAGCTCCTCACATGAAGGGACAACACTGTGGCACTGTTTCATTCCCCCAAATTAATAAAATACACAGTTCAATTTATGTCACAGTATGAGGCCTTCACCTCAGGGTTTATGGTGAGTATGAGGGGAAAGTGCATATCGAATGCCAATTAAACGTCAACCTCAGTAACAGAGCCTAGGCCTTATTTCTTAGATCTTGCTGCCACCATAATAAGCCCTTGGCTAATTAATGAAGTAGGCAGTATTTGTCTTTATTTCATTCCCACATTTATGGTTGGCGACCCCATTTTCTATCATGCTCCACCTTCTCCCCTCTGCTTAACCCCAGTGTGTTCTTGGTTTGGCTCACTGTGGTAACTTTGCCTGCTAAGGTACTAACTGATAAGGTGTCAGCATAAGGTATCACCCCCCATAGAAGTATTTTACTTTTAAAGAGGGCTATGTTAGAGATCAAAATCCCTCAAAACCAAAATAAATATAGCTCTAATGAAGAACTGGCATGCTGTGGATAAATCCTTTGGGACTGACGTCCTGTACCCTTTCATGTTCATTTATTTAGTTCTAAAGGACATGTATGGAGCATGTACTCTTTGCCTGATCATGCCCCACATTTTATTTCACTCACTCAGCTCATTATATTCTTTACAACAACCTCATGAAGAAGTTACTGTCATCTTAATTTTAAGGAAAAGGAAACTGGGGAACAGAGAATTGAAGTGACTTCCTATGGTTACAGAGCAGTAAAGTGTAAAAGTTAGAACTAGTTCCCAATGTCTTTCTGTCTCCCAGTCCAATACTCTTTCCTTCTTTTTCTTTTTTTCTTCTTTCTTCTTTCTTTCTTTCTTTCTTTCTTTCTTTCTTTCTTTCTTTCTTTCTTTCTTTCTTTCTTTCTTTCTTTCTTTCTTTCTTTCTCTTTCTTTCTTTCTTTCTTTCTTTCTTTCTTTCTTTCTTTCTTTCTTTCTTTCTTTCTTTCTTCTTTCTCTCTCTCTCTCTCTCTCTCTCTCTCTCTCTCTCTCTCTCTCTCTCTCCCTCCCTCCCTCCCTTCCTCCCTTCCTTTCTTCCTTTCTTCCTTTCTTCCTTCTTTCTCTTTCTTTCTTTCATGTTCTGGCTCTGGGTGCGGCCAGCAATTAGAAGAAATGTGTGTTGTTTTTAATTTATCTTTATTGTTGAAAATATTACAGGTGTCCCCTTTTTTCCCCATTAACCTCTTCTACCTCCCACCCACTCCCCAATACTCTCTCTTCTGTACCATGCTGCCTCATTAAACATGTTATAAATCAAATAAATGCCTCCTTATCTGGAAAATTCTGCTTGAGCCTTATGGGATGGTGTGGGACTGAGTACAGCATACCCATGCCCTCTAAGAACTCGAATATACTTCCTTCAAATCATATCATGTAGTCAGTGCCTCAAGGCTAGTCCTGTATTCCTAGACTATCTTGTAGGTTGTCTTACAAAGTTCTAAGGAACACTCATTCAAAGAGTCACTCAGGGTCAGGGAGAAAAGGGGGAGGTGGTTGACGATGCTTTTATTCAGATGCTTTCTTATAGTCAAAGTCTGAAAGCCTTCCTTCTATGAGCACTATTTCTCCTTGAGTAAGCAGTAGCCTCCTGTTAACCTCCAGTATCCTGCTAACCTCCTGCCTCCCAGAAGTCAATTGACTCTCCTAAATAAGTTACACTTTTTCTATGTTGAGAAAATACAAATTCCTACATCATCAAGGCTTGCTGTCTCCATGGATGGGCAGTTTCTGTAGTACCTTCAGTAAAACTTTTTCTCTGCTCATAGTATCCCCTAATGCTCCACATACCAACATCTCTCCTGCCCCCATATTTTCAATTCTCTGTCACCATCATGCTTTCCCTGCTCTGTACCTACCAAATCTGCTCTCCAGAAGGGATCATTTCTCAGCCTTTTACATATCATGTGAATAAGTTCAAATTCATTCATCCATTCCAGTAACAAATACTCTGAAGGATGTACTATATGTAGACGTCATTGATAGAAAAAAAGACATGAACACTTTCCCTTAAAGAAGTTATTTTCTAGTGGAAAAATAGATCAAAACATTGTAGTATAATATCATTAGTTTTATATTCAAAGCATGACCAGAGTACCATCTAAGACAGGGAAACATCTAACCCACACTAGGAGAATTGAGGAACAGTTTCTCAGGATGGTAATGGCTAAGCTGAATCTCCAAGAATAAAGTAGTAAATAAATAAGCAAACAAGACATAAGGATTTCCACAGAGAGAGAGAGGGAGAATGAGAGAGAGAGAAGGAGAGAGAGAGGTTTGTAGGTCTCCTGTGATTCTGGCTTGTGTGATTAGGCAATAAGGTAAATGGTGGTGTCATTCATGGAGATAGGTAATACAGGAAAAGACAGATGAGAAGTATGGGTAGGAATGGAGACTGACGATATGTTTGATTTTATACATGTTAATTTTGAGATGCCTATGTAATATTCAGGGGATTTCAGCAGACAGGTTGATACATGGGTCTTATAAGGATTGTGACAGGTGGTAGTGATTTTGGAATCATCAGTCAACATGTCCCCTTGGTTTTCTGTGAGATCAAAAATGTCTTTGGCTTCTGAATCCTCAACAGCATGTGGAAAAGACATTTTTATTGGGGAAAAATTTCCAGGCATCCTTGAAACACTTTCATGGCCTTGGCCACTTGCTGGCCTTGCCCTCCCAGCTCAGTCTAGCTGCTCTTGACCCAGGATAGGTTTGTGGACTTTGATTGTAAAATATAATATATGCAATGATTAAGGTATTTTTCAGGGAGTGGTGAAAGACATAATAAAGTCAAACTTGGTACCTGTCAGTCTTGTTCCCTCACTAAATAGCATTTATGCATCAAGGAGGACAGGATGGAATAAATAAGAGGCTGTATATTCCTGGCTTTGGCCTTCTTTGTTCTTAATGCTTTGTAATGTCTGTCTGACCTTTAGTTTATACATCCTCTAAACCATTCTGTACCACCACCAGGTTACTTTTTGTAAAGCAACACTTTCATCAGTCTTCCAAGCCTCCCCCCAAAAAGGTTCTGATTATTCTAGTTGGCATTCAAGTTCCTCAAAAACCTGGTCCTACCGTACTGTCAAAAAAAGGTTGCTGCCACCAATCCAATGCCAACACGAGTCCTCAATCTGGGGTGCAGTAAAAGGAGAGACTTTATTTAGGAGAACAGCTTGTAAATCAGGGAAACACAGCCTCCAGTGGAAACTGAAAGTGTGCTACCGAACACAAAGGGGAGGCCTGCTTATATGCTTCTACAGGGGAAGTGCTGGCCCTGATCCAGCATTAGTCTATATTTATGCAAATGAAGAATCTAAATTTGCAGTTTCATTAGTCCAAATACCACTGTCCTGATTGGTGGAAATTGCAGGTCCTGATTGGTCCCTATAGAGCTGCTCTGATTGGTTGGTAAAGATGCAAATGAGGATAGAGCTGGACAGCTCCAATTAGATAGGATGGATCTCAGCCCTTTGGTAGAAATACAATTCCATGAACTACTTTATAAAGGTAGGCTCAGCCAGCAGGAACATTTTGCAGGAGGCTTGGCAACCCCTTCTGTGAATTTTCCCTGAAATGCAACAGGAATGAGAGGGCCCTGAAAACATCGGCTGCTAGACTCTGATTATAAATTTAGATCCAGTTAACCACAGGAGTCCTTTTTGACAAGTATATTTCTTCTCCAGGTCAACATTAATTACATAGCTGGACTGAGCTTTTCCTAGCCTCTACACAAACTGTGTACTCACTTGTACTGAAAACAAACCAGAGTTTTTCAGATTGTAAACCCTGGTAATGCTATTAGTTCATGAGCTTGGAATGTCTTCTACTAACTTGTCTACCTACAGTCATTCAAGGAAACTTCATTGAACATACACTATATACCTTCTTTGCCAATCAAAGTTCATATAGCTCTCTTCCCTATTACAGCAAGCATGGTTACAACAACCATATATTCAGAATTAAATGACAGTTTGACAAATATATGTGTGCTATGGGACAATCAGGAGAGACTATTTAAAACTGAGGTTATTCCCTCATCTGAAATGTATTAGAGAACCCTTGGTATAGTTATTTTAGCATTTGTCTCGCCCGCTATGCTGGAGATTTTGGAGGCCGAGTCCAAGTTTAGATTTCTTTGTACCCCACAAGGCACCAATGACATGCTAAGTACCTAATAGTTGTTCACTGAGTATTTGTGTTCTTTTTTAAAATATATATCTTTATTGATTTCAGAGAGAGGAAGGGAAAAATGGAGAGGGAGAGACAGAGATAGAAACATCAATGATGAATCATTGATCAGTTGCCTCCTGCACGCTGCCTGCTGGGGTTTGAGCCTACAACCTGGGCATGTGCCCTGACCAGGAATCGAACCTATATCTCCCGGATCATAGGTTGATGCTCAACCACTGAGCCACCCCAGTCAGGCCTAACTGCTGATGTTCTTTGTTTGAGCCTGACAACAGTCTTTAGGTGTGGCCTACCCTCAGTAACTATGAAAGTAGTGCACAAGGAAAACCAATGAGTAAGATTAAATTCCAGCAAAAAATACATTTTAACAGAGGAGATTAGCCCTTCTGCTGAGTAAGCTGAGCCCTAGTAAACTGATCCTGCCTTCTCCAAAGAGCTATGGAAATAAATCACCTGGTGGGTGAAACAAACTTAGTCTCCATTTGCAGGGGTATTTTAAGTGTCTCCATGGTTTAGTCCTCTACAAAAATCTCCCCATATTTAACATCTGCTCCCTCTTCAAATTACCTTGAGCATTTTTCTAAGACTTGGTCAAAATAAACAATGATCTTTCACTTTCCAAGTGTCCACCAAAGCCAAAGGGATATTAATTAGAGGCAGGAGGGAAGGGAGCCTAGAGCTGGTCTCACCAAAGGAAGTTAGTTTTTTCCCTGGGAAAGAAATGAAATGTGAGTTCATAAGGTACAATAGAAACCTTTTAAACTCTTCACTGCTAGACTAGAAATTGAATGGAAGAGATAGATGAGATGGTAAAATGTGGCAATAAATGAGTCAGAAATTTCCAGTAACTTAGGAGAGAAGGTGATAAGGTCAAAAGTGCTTCAAACTCCTGGAAAGTTGTAGGAATCAACAAACATTTTGTGTAAAGGGCCAGGTAGTAAATATTTTAGGCTTTGTAAACTACAAACCTAGTCTCAGATATGCATTCTTCTTTGTTTCTTTTAAAAACTTTAAAAAAATATATCTTTATTGATTTCAGAGAGAGGAAAGGAGAGGGAGAGAGAGATAGAAACATCAATGATGAGAGTCATTGATTGACTTCCTCCTGCATGCCCCCGACTGGGGATAGAGACCGCAACCCAGGCATGTGCCCTGACAGGGAATCAAACCCCCGATCGCCTGGATCCTAGTCTACGCTCAACCGCAGATCTTAGTAGCAGTTTGTCTACGTCTGCTTTAGAAGATTGTGTGTGCATACATTTCCATTTGATTTCGACTTGAAGGATACTTACTTAGGTAAAATCAATTCTGCAGAATCAGAGGGTGGAGACACTCTCTGGTAAATGTGAAGAGGATTTTTAATAAGGGAAAGATTAAATCCAAGACTAATTACCCAGGGATCATCAACCTGCAAATAGGGCAAGTACTCCCAGCGCGAAGAACTAGCTGGAGGAGGGGGCCAGGTTTGAGTGAATATAAGGGTCTGTGCAAAAGCTATTTGAAGTGAAAAAAATAATAACCAGGGAGTGTGATTTGAGCAGGACATTGAGCATCTGGTCAAATTGAAGCTGGGGAACTCTCCCAGGAGCTTTCTGAGCAGACCCAAATGCAATCTGGAAGCTGGGGTCAAGGAGAGGCAAACCCTCAGGGTGCTTTCTGACCACAAAGGCAGGGGGAAGTCCTGGGCTTTTTACCAAGCAGCCAAGACTGCACTTTGGGATTAAGTGAAATCTCTGCAAAATGTAACTTACCTGTCTGGGATCAGTCTAAAATACCTTATGGGGTAGAACTTTAAGGATGTAAAGAAATTATGCCTGAAAATTTGGAGTCTGGGGACCCTGGGCGTTCTGATGCAAGAGAGGAAGAATTTAGAAATGTTCCCTTCCCCCACAGGAATCACTTTTCACTCGGGAGAGGAAAGCAGGCCTGAAGGTAGAAACTACAGAGTATCTAAAGAGCACCTGACAAATATGCTTTTGAGAAACCAAAGGAGGGGCTCCCCCTGATGCTGACTGAAAAGACCTGAGGGCAGTAAGTCTTAAGCTTAGATCAACTTGTCAAGAAGATAGAAAGAACAACGCTTTCCCTCACCCACGATAGCCCTGGGCTAGAGCCTTTAAGACTGAATAAGTGCTTGGTGCCTAATTGGGAGGAGAAAGGGTTAGTGTGGTAACCACACTAACCACAGGTCTCCTAAAAATAACCATATATTTCAGTTTCCAAGGTGTTTCCACTAACATTGTTTCATCTGAAGCTCACAACAAGCCAGTATGGTTTTAAGACAGGACAGATTACTCTTCCCCATTTTTACAAATAAAGAAATTGAGGGTCGGGAAGGGTTGAGAGACTTGTCCAAGTTCTCACAGCTTGTAAGTAGTAGTGCCCCCCTCAAATCTCTCAAGATTCCAAACCCAATGCTACACCAGAGCAATGAATTTACCTGCTCAGTTTATCACAGATGCTGAAAAATAACTTTGATTTTGGATTTAAACACCAAGTAGGACGGGGAATTGAGAAGAATTATAAATTATTCAATTACACAAAAACCTGTGTCATGAAATACATGTTTCTTTCACCCAACAAATATTTCCTGAGCACCCACTATGTGCCAGATACAGGATGTGCTAGGTATTGGGATACAAGAGCAAATAAGATACTGTGTAGGACCTCAGGGAAACCTAAAGTCTGGTTGGGAATCCAGAGAATAAATATATTTTTTTTAAAATGTGATAAGTAATCTGATAGAGACAGGAACTAGGGTGAGAACTGAAACCCAGGGAATGCAGGACGAAGTGAGGGTGCTGCTAGCCCACAGTGCACCATGTTTCCCAAACACCTGACCAATGCCTGCTCCACAATGCTGGAAATGTGATAGTACATGAAATATGACACCTTGTAAAATGAACTGCATAAACTGTGAAACAAGTCATGTTTCTTTTGCTCTGTAACAAGGTAAAAACTGAACTTTTAATCAAGCTGGAAACTATGAGCCATGAAAAACTATGAGCACATCCCCTCTCTTGCCCCCTTCACACACTATGCTTCTAGAAAGGGGACTATGGGACTAGAGGGGTGAGACATTGAACTTATATTAAAAGTTTGGTTGGTTAATGTCACCTGGGTGGGAGCATGACAGGAATGGTTGTAGGAGAATGTCATGATCACAGATTTATGCTCTTTGATATCCTGAAGTTAATGAAGGAGGAAAATTTATCCAAATGGAGGTTAAACCTACTGCTTAGGGCCACCCTGGGCTAAATTTTGCTGCAGATGGAACTGCCACTGAGGAAACCATAGTAGAAAAAAATTGCCACCTAGGATGGAAAAACTCATACAAGCCACTTGCTATTACTGTTTTGCAAGAACTTTGTTCAAGTCATCTATTATCTCTTGTACAGAAATTACCTGGCTTCACCTGAGTTTTCTTGTTTCTTTTTAACAACCCTTTGGATAGAAATTTGAGTTTTTCTAGAAATTACCTGGCTCCACAGATGGTGATTGCTTTGTTAAAATGTAATACTACTACTAATAATAATTATAATTATACATATGTATAACCTGTATTGAGTACCTACCATGTTCCAGGACTGTGTGGACAACATGACACATCCTCAAAGATCTTAAATGTTTACCTACCATTCCCACATTGCTCCAAAACATAAGCTCTATAAGGAGGGATTTTGTCTGTTTTGTTCACCAATGTATCCCAAGTGCTTAGAACAGTGTTGAACACACAATGAATACTCAATATATATTTGTTCAACCAATAAATTATAAAATTGAGACTTGAGAAGTTCAGTAATTTATCCAAGGTCGCATAACCAGTTGAATGCGGGGATCTTATCCAAGTTCTACCTGAATGAGAAATCTCTGTGTTTCTGCAACTATACTAGGCTGCCTTTTGGTAAGTCTGTTCCTGTTTTATAGTTCTGATTGGGGTACAGGAAGCAACATCATCCATGAAGTTATCTGGAACCATCTTCTTGCCATCAAAGGCACTGAGCCAGCCAGTCACACTCTAATTAATCTACTCCCTACTGCTCATGTCTTTCTTCTGATCTCACTTATTTGTGAGGCACGCAAATAAACATACCAGCTTCTGCTTAAACAGTTAACAGCCACATTTCCTCACCACACTTTTAATCTCCTTGTTATACACCAAGATTAAGGAACTGGGAGGCAAGAGAACGTGGCTGACATTTCTGATACAGCTCCCGACTCTAGGATTTCATCAGCATTCTGAAAACTGTCAACAGTCAAGAGTTACAAGGAACCCTAAAGATCATCTAGTTCAATAGTCCCACCAAAGGCAGGGATAACTATAAAAATTACTAACTCAGGCCATCCCATGGGTATCCCTAAGGAAGCAAGCAAGAAGGTGCTGGGTGTACACAATGCTACAGAATAAACCCAAGGCTTCTTCCTCAACCATTAATTTTCTATATTGGGAGACAAACTTAAATACCTTACCTATTGAATAATTTAAATACCATTTTTATGTTAAAACCACTTCTGATATAGTTTGTCATACAGAATATGCAATTCACATGAATGTTTAAAGATAAACATGAGATTGAGATAGAGGTGACTGCTAAGAGGATATGTGACTGAAGAAGCGACATTTAGGTTAAGGTCTGAGAAGTAAGATTGAGTTAGCAAGGTGAAGAATGCAAAAATAGTGGAGTGCAGGGGGGTATGTGTAGTATCACTGGTAGAAAAAATATATATATGCAAGGGTTCTAAGGCAAGGGAAAGTATGTGATTCAAACAGCTAGAGGCCTGAGTGCCTCATGCGCACACTCCACAGTCATCATATTCGATTATCCCATGATCTCCTTAGTACCTCCTAAGAGTCCCTCTTTTTGCTCACATCCTGCCAAAACACTGTGAAAATCTTGGTGGGGGTGGCCGGGGGGGGGGGGTCAACAGCCTGGGACTGAGATGTCTATAGATGCTTCAGTACCATCCCAAATTCCTTAGCCAAGACCAGAAAGCCAGGATCACATAGCTGTCATTGCTTAAAGATTTTCAACACTCTTGCTAAAACCATTTAATTGTTTAGATTAGAAACTGTTTGGTATAAAACAGTAAACTCTAGTCAGCCCATTGCATCAAATATTACAAATTACAATATCAGCTAATATTTGTATATGGCTGTTGTTTTATTTTCACTACCACCCTGTTATTACTTATTATAAACGAGGAAACATGCTCCAAATGTGCCCAAAGTCACACAGCTAGTGAGCAACAAAACAAAGACTGTGATACTAGGTCCTTTAGGTGCTAGAGCCCATAAGCTTAGTACCACATTGCACTGCTGAGCAGGGTTAGCAGAGAAGGCTGATTACCAGGGCCTCGATCCCTGTAGGCCACTAAACAAACCCATTGTCCTACCCCTAGAATTCCCTAAAAAGTAAAGGAATAAACTGTGTTAAGTGCCTACTAAATGCCAGGCACTATGACAGGGCCTCAAAATGTTATTTCATTTAATCCTCACAGTAGCCCCTCATGGAGGAGAAATTATTATTCCAACTTTACAGATGGGGGAACTGTGGCCCAGGGTGGTCAAGTAATTTACCTTATTGGTTAAGTACTGGAGCTGCGACTAGAATCCAGGCTTGAGCACACCAAGGATGGTTTAATATTTAACACTTTCCAGGTTACATATTTGCACTCTAACAAGGGTCTTTCCTGTGCGAATATCACAGGACCATGGCAGACCTGAAGACAAGGCTGATTGGGGTCTGCAAGGTGGGCTGTAAATCACACTGGAATAGCATTGACCTACCTTCTGCCTGTAGTTCCTGAAGTTGGGCAGCGGCCAGAGAAGATAAATCTCTGGTTCATTCACAGTCTTCTTCTTCCCCAATTGGGATAACAACTCTCAGACACTTTGGCAACTATAGAAACAGAGAGAGCACCAAATCAATCAAGAGTTTATTTGCAAAGGGTAATGTTGGAACATGAACTTCCTTTCAATCCTACAAACTTAGTACATTTCGAGTTACTGGCTCAGGAATTGGATTTCTGACTCGCTTTCAGAGATTTTGTTTTTTATCATTGACTAAGTCACGTTCTCCCTCTCATCCCACCACCTTTTACAGTGCAGACTTGGATGTGTGTTCCTCAGTCTGCCTACCTCCCTGTTGCTCAGGCTAACCTAGGACTTTACAAACAAATCCTACTGAGAAGTATGGCCAGTCTGGCCCTTTCCAGAAACTCAGGCTGCTGAAGGAGATATGGTATTTAGTTAAGCTGAAGTGAAGCCCTGCATAAATCATAAAGAGGCAAACCCAGGTTACTCAAACAGGACCCTAGGAGGTGCTTGGGGAATAGGCTTGCAGGAAGCTTTATTTTCCTACAGCCGATATATTTCCAAAATGCTGGGGCCCGCAAGTACCCCAGGAGTAACTTGGCTTCCAAATGCTGCAGCAGGTCTTGGCCTTGGAGCACAGTTCTGGTGCTGTTTCCTGAATTCCCACATTGCTGTTTTCCACACATGGATCAGGCTTCAAACTTCCTGTGTCTGGACTGTGTGTACACGCACGTGTGTGTGTGTGTGTGTGTGTGTGTGTGTGTCTGTATATGTTTATGTGCATAGAAAGAGTGGGAAAGGGGGAGGGGGATCCAAAGGAAGAGCATATACTTCAATGTTTTTATTGTATATGTGCTCCTTTGTTCCTTCATTATTCTGATAAAGCTGTTATTTTCTGAACAGCTGGCTTCTGCATGAGCAGGACTAGTACCCTCCTGAATAAATAGGAGATTGACTTTAGGGGGTGTCCTGGAAAAGGCTGCTTGTCAGTGTTTGATATATTGGTAGGATGTTTTTGGTGGGGGGAGGGGAGAGTTATGCAGAGCCATAAATCCTTAGGATTTGTTTTCTCTGGTATATGTACTCACCTCTGCTTTTGTTTCTAAATGCATTTAAATGATTTAGTTGTTCACCAGGCAATTAGAGGAAGATGTGCTCATTTCACACTCACAGTTGACTGGGTGGGTGGGTGGGTGAGAATGTCGTTCAATACAAAGCGCTATGGCTTTGTGGCCTTTTCTTCTAGAAAAACTTAGCTAGGGACTGAGGAACAGACTGAGCCATGTTCTCCTTCCTACTTTTCCTGTACATTTTTAAAAAATATTGCATGCACGGGGCAAACTTTTTAAATTAAAACATTTATCAGCTGCTAAAATGAAGAACCAGGAGATTTTACATTAAAACATTTGACTTCTGGTTTCTCTTGAAAAATCAGAAGTCCTGGCCTCATTGGGCCTACATTTCCCATGGTGTTGACCACAGGAAAGCTACCTCCTTTACATGGGTCCTGCCTTCTTGGCAGCTTCCATCGTTGGTCTTGCCTCCTGACACCAAGCCTGAGGGTTGTTACCTTTATTTTTTATTGTGGATATATATACATACATACATACATACATATATATATATATATATATATTTATAAATTTACCATTTTAAGCCATTTTAAGTGTACAATTCATGGCATTAAGTACATTCAAAATGTTGTACAACTATCACCACTATTTCCAGAACTTTTCATCACCCCAAACCGAAACATTGTTCATTAAATGACTTCCCATCCCTCCCTCCCCTCAGGCCCTCATAACCGCTATGCTACTTTCTCTCTCTATGACTTTGCTTATTCTAGGGACCTCATACAAGTAGAATTATAAAATATTTGTCCTTTTGTGTCTGGCTTCTTTACTTAGCATAAAGCTTTTAAGGGGGACTGATTTTCTAGACATGGATTTTTATTGAAGAGAAAAATAGAAGGCAAAGGAAGATGGGTAATTGGGGATGGAGACCATTGACTTCTAAGTTTAAAGTGATCATTATATCCGTCATCAATATACGGAGGTTCTTAATGTACTCAGGCAACCCAGCGTCTTTACACAGGTGTTTTACAGTCCGTGGTTAATTCTCCTGGTGTTCCGCAAAGGCTTCTCCATATTTTACAGTCACGATATGAAGACACAGGGATGCTCTGCGGATTAGTGAAATGTGTGTGGCGTACTTTGCTGTATAAACTCATTCTCTGGAACTAGTTTTCGCTCCCTGCTTTCAACTTCCACAGCTTTTACTGTCAATCCCATTCACTTAGCACTTAGCATATGATTGTTAGTTGTCTTTTTTTTTTTTTTGTATATAACCTTGAAGGCAGGAGCCAAGTCTCATCCCTCTTTGTTTTTTCAGTCTTGTCCATAATAGCAACTCGATCAATGTTTGTTGATGTTGGCCTCCCCTCCCCCTTCCTTTTAAGTAGAGCTGGAAAAGCTTAGCTTTGAATTCAAACTCAGTTAAAACAAACTGAAGGGTTTTCAGGGTAAAAACAAAAGGAAGTCTTGAGTAGCAGGAGACAAGGAACACCTAAGACGTTTAGAGACCTGGGTAAAGCCGAGGTGCCAAAAAACCTGTTGTTTGCCACAGGCTGAGAAGTGACTCACACACAACCTGATCCATCAATTTCAGAGCTGTGCTCGTTCTACTCTATCAAAATTTAAATTTTGAAGAGATTAATGCCCAAGGCAGGATTTGAGGAGGGGGTAGTAAAGAAATTAAGCGTTTTAGGAGATTCCATTGTATTAAGGCTCCTTAGCTGTAGGGAAGGCAGGTAGGAAAAGTCTTCTGAGGGCAACTTCAAGGCTGGGGTCAGACATCTTACAAACACAGTAACCAGGCCTTTGCTATTAGGATTTGTTTCCCATCACCTTCTGTAATGGCAAAACATGGGAAATGGCTGAAATCATCTCTCAATAGGAGAATGAGAAAAAGAATTTTGGCACATCTATGCAATGGAACACTGAGCTATCGTGACAAAGAATGAAGTGAAGGAAGTTATCCTGAGATGGGAGGATATTTAAAAGACATAATGTATTTTAAAGATTACACACAGGCATAGAGAGAAAGGGAGAAAAGGACTATGAGAATGGAGTGGTCGAAAGGAACTCTTTACTTCTTTTAGTACAGTTTTAATTATACTATGTCCATATTTTTTTTACTTTTACCATTTTAACACTGTTGCTAATTTTAACAAATATACTGTTGTGACCAGTAGTAGTCTGCAGCATATACCCACTCTGCCTAGCTCCGCTGCTGCCCACCCCCTCTCCCTTCCCTAAGAACAAAACAAGAATAATCTTTTTTATGGCCTAATTTTAATTACTTTATTTTTCTATTGTGGGCAGTATTACAGATGTCCCCATTCCCCCATCCCCCCGCCCCTGCCTTTGCCCACCTCAACCCAGCCCCTGTCCCCCCTACCCTCTGGCCATCACCACCCTGTTGTTTGTTTCTATGGGTTATGCATATATGTTCTTTGGCTATTCCCTTCACTTTCTTTCATCCAGTCTCCCCCTTGCACCTTCCCCTCTGACAGCTGTCAGTCTGTTTCCTGTATCTATGCCTCTGTTTCTATTTTGTTTGTTAGTTTACTTTGTTGATTAGATTCCACATACAAGTGAGATCATATGGTATTTGTCTTTCTCTGACTGCTTATTTTGCTAAGCATAATACTCTCCAAGTCCATCCATGCTGTTGCAAAAGGTAAGAGCTCCTTCTTCTTTACAGCTGCGTAGTAGTCCATTGTGTAAATATACCACAGCTTTTTTATCAACTCATCTACTGATGGGCACTTGGGCTGTTTCCAGATCTTAACTATTGTAAATAATGCTGCTATGAACATAGGGGTGCATATATTGTTTCAAACTGGTGTTTCAGGATTCTTAGGATATATTCCCAGAAGTGGGATCACTGGGTCAAAAGGCAGTTTCATTTTTAATTTTTTGAGGAACCTCCATACTGTTTTCCATAGTGGCTGCACCAGTCTGCATTCTCACCAGCAGTGTACCAGGATTCCCCTTTCGCCACATCCTCGCCAGCACTTGTTGTTTGCTGATGTATAGATGGTAGCCATTCTGGCAGGTGTGAGGTGATATCTTATTGTGGTTTTAATTTGCAACTCTCTGATGATTAGGGACTTTGAGCATTTTTTTCATATGTTTCTTGGCCATTTGTATGTCCTCTTTGGAGAAGTGTCTATTCAGGTCATTTGCCCATTTTTTAATTGGATTTTTTGTCTCCCTGGTGTTGAGCTGTATAAGTTCTTTATATATTTTGGAGATTAGCCTCTTATAGAATGTATCATTGGTGAATATGTTCTCCCATGCAGTGGTTTCCATTTCCATTTTGTTGATGGTTTCTTTTGCTGTGCAGAAGCTTTTTTTTTTTTTTAAAAAAATTTAAATCCTCACCCTAGGTTATTTTTTCCATTCCTTTTTTAGTCAGTGGAAGGGGGAAAGAGGAAGAAAGAGAAACATTGATGTGAGAGAGACACATCGATTGGTTGTCTCCTGCACATGCTATGACAGAGGCTGAGCCTGTAACTGAGGTAAGTACCCTTGGCTGGAATCAAACCTGGGACCTTCAGTCCGTGGGCCGATGCTCTAACCACTGAGCCAAACCAGCTAGGGCATGCAGAAGCTTTTTAGTTTGATGAAGTCCCATTTGTTTATTTTTCCCTTTATTTCTCTTGCCCTAGGCAACATATCAGCAAAAATATTGCTATGAAACATGTTTGAGATTTTACTGCCTATGTTTTTTTCTAGGATTTTTATGGTTTTGCGACTTACATTGAAGTCCTTTATCCATTTTGAGTTTATTATTGTGTATGGTGTAAGTTGGAGGTCTAGTTTCATTTTTTGTTCAATTGTTCCAACATCATTTATTGAAGAGACTGTCTCTTCCCCATTGTATGTTCTTGCCTCCTTTGTCAAATATTAATTGACCATAAAGGCATGGGTTTATTTCTGGGCTTTCTGTTCTGTTTCATCGAT
This sequence comes from Miniopterus natalensis, assembly GCF_054644295.1. NCBI lineage: Eukaryota > Metazoa > Chordata > Mammalia > Chiroptera > Miniopteridae > Miniopterus > Miniopterus natalensis. Next base: position 20,838,802 of record NC_142103.1, read on the forward strand.
CTATATGCCTATTCTTATACCAGTACCAGGCTTTTTTGATTACCGTGATCCTGTAGCATAGTTTGATATCACTTATTGTGATCCCTCCAACTTCGTTCTTCTTTCTCAAGATTGCTGAGGCTATTCGGGGTCTTTTTTGGTTCCATATAAATTTTTGGAATATTTGCTCTAGATCTGTGAAATATGCCATTGGTATTTTAACAGGAATTGCATTGAATGCATAGATTGTTTTCAGTGATATGGACATTTTAATGATGTTAATTCTTTCAATCCATGAAGACTGTATATACTTCCAGTCATTTGTATCTTCCTCAGTAAGGCAACAATAATCTTCCCTTGATTCACAAACCAGGTGTCTCCATGTCTTTAACACTCAAATTTTCACCTTGCCTATGAAAAATCATACAAATAACTTCACCTCACACATAAACAGAATCATACCAAGAATGCATTTTGTGCCCGGCCAGGCATGGCTCAGCGGTTGAGCATCAACCTGGGATCCAGGAGATCGGGGTTCTATTCCTGGTCAGGGCACATGGCCAGGTTGCAGGCTAGGCAGCCGATCAATGACTCTCTCATCATTGATGTTTTTATCTCTCTCTCTCCCCCCTTCCTTTCCTCTCTCTGAAATCAATAAAGATATGTTTAAAAAAATAAAATAATTTTTTAAAAAAAGAATGCATTTTGCCTATGCTTCTGTTTCTGAATCTTTCAGCAGCCCTAGCAGAGTGCTTTGCACCCTGAGGCTACTCCACAACATGGCACCGGCCCACTACTTTTCTTGCACTCAGTTATATTCTGAGACCCTGTTCATGGTCAGACAGTGTTTTCTAAGAGCACACTTTCTTTTGCATGCCTTGATCCACGGCCCTTCAGAAAGCTCCCGTTAGACAGGTTTGATTTTGATGTCAATTTTTCATTGGCATGAGTTCATTATAATAGCTTTGTGTTGTCAAGGCATTTACATTTAGACTTGCTTCCTCCTTCTAACGTTTTCTAGGAAATATGGATCTGTAGAGAATGGTGGTTTCCATGGTAAATGTTCCCTCATATTTGTTTTCTCAAGTTCACTTCTGATATACACAGCATGATTTCCTTTTTCAGTACCAGCACCACAATAGATTTAAGTTGTGGCGCCACTGCAGGACTGTTTAAAGAAGAAATCTCACCCACCCTGGCTAGAAAAGGGGTAATTTATTATTCTAACTGCAGGGAGCCAACTTCATATCCACCCTGAAAACTGTAGGAAAAGGGTGGACTTTTAAAAATATAGTTGCAAAACCTACGCACCTTGGATGTAAATGCTTAAAACAGATGAGTAAAACATTTGATTCTCAAGCACATGTGAGACTCTCCACCATGTGACATACACAAGTACAAACACATACATGTGTGAGGTGCTTTGTGGTTTACAGGCTTTTCACACACAATTCATTTTATTTTCATATACCAGTGCCATTAATTTAATAGGGTATATTTTACAGCCTTTAAATTAAGGAAAATTAAGGTTCAGAGATGTTAAGCAACTTAAAAGTCTCACAACTAGCTGGTAAGTGCTAGAGCCAGATGAGTTCTTCCTTTAGTTCCAAATTCCATGTTATCCTGCTACCCTTACATTCTCTGTGCTTTCATTTCTTAGATCTAAAATGGTAGATTTTTCAGTGCTCAAGGATGCTGTTCTTAACCTTCTGTTCTTATGCAATATCAGCTTTTCGCTGCTGGGAAATGTAAACACCGCATTTACACTTCAGGTACCTTTCCCCCTCGTGGCCTAATGAACTAAAGGGGAAGAAAAGTCACCTATTTCTAGAGGGCCGGACAGCGCCATAAAGGTGTACTGGAGCGGGCGACACACTCTCTCTTACGAGACTGAGAAACCAAGCGTCTCATCTTTCTCCTCTCAGCAGTAGCTGGGGGAGAACGCAGAGCTAAACAATAGCCTCTTGTTTAGTTTTATTAATTTTGAGGGCGGGTGGGACAAAAGGATCGGATCGACGGCGTAAGTAACCAATCGCGAGCGAATCCTGGGCCAGGATCCACCAACCGGTAGCTGCAAAGAATGGTGGGTGGGACTTGCGCGTCTCTGCCGGTTCCACCCAGGTCGGCCCTCCCAGCCCTCCCCAGAGGCGGAGGCTCCACAGAGGCCCGCCCCCGCCGCCCCCACTTCAAGAGAGGCCAGCTGGAGGGAGGGGGATGGGGACTTGGGAGGGGGGGGAGGTAGGGGGCGGCTAGGAGGAGCGTAGGAAGAAAAGAGGCTGTCTCGCAGAGCTGCGACCTGGGTGGGGGCCTGCTGGTAATAGAAAGCAAGAAGGGAAGGAAAACGAATGAGCGGAGGGCTGCTCCTTCCTGCATTATTTTAAGAAGTCTTTGCCAGAAGCTGCTTTTCAGCATTTATATATATTTTTTCTCCCTCCTGCTGTGGGGCAGGGAGCTGTACTGGCTCTCCCACGCCACTCCGCTCTGCTGTGGCTGTAAATTATTATTGTGGTCTTTGCAAAACCCTTACCTTCCTCCCAGCCAGCCCTTGCGTAGACTCTTAGGAACACTGTAGCCGAATTGTGCCACGTTAGTGGGAGAAAGACTGCGAAAGCCAGGAGCTCTGGCCTGAGGGGCTGGACCCCGCCGTTCAATTGTTTGAAACTTCCCCGCCCTCTGTCCCCGCCTCTCTTCTGTCCCCGCCTCTCTTCTGTCCCCCTCCTCCGCTCCAGGGTCCAGGCTGACTCCCTCCCCTTTTGCCCCGCCCTTTACTCCGCCCCTTTCCCTAGTCCGCCCCCAACCCCGCTCCTGGGCGGTCCTAGCAGCTCACTACAAGAAGAAAAGCCACCCATTCGTTCCCCTCCCCTACCTCCCATCCTTTGCCCAGGAGCTGCCTTCTTCGCAGTCACGCCCCTTCCTTCCGAGGAGATTTCTGACTGCCCAAGCTGGTAGACTCCTGATTTATTCCTCTATTTCTTCTCCTTTTCGCTTCATCTTCTCTTAATTCTCACCGCCCCCTCCACCCCCACCTCCAGTCTGTCTCGCCTCCGACCATCCGCTGCTCCACCCTCCGGCCCGGTATCCTGCCTGTCCACTGCCACCAAGGAGAACCCGGAGGGAGCAGCGAAGAGGGGAGCAGCCGGGAGTTGGAGTTGGGGCTTCCCCCCTGCCCATCCCTGGCTTTTGGCCCAGGACCGAAACCACTTGAACAAGCCGACAGTCGTCACCTTGCCTTCGTTGCCTTCAGGGGTAGGAGACGCCTGGTTAATTTTCGCGGGGAACTGGGACAGGATCCATGGTAGCATGAACTTGATCGTGCCCTCGGCGTGAGTCGATCTACATGCGTGTGGGGATACCCGTGTGTTCTACTTTCTTTGCAGCTGGCCATGAGTTTTCCAAGATGTGCAGCAAGTTAAATCCGTTAAAAAAATGTATGTTCCTTTCCCATCCTATGGAGATGCTTGCTAGTGGGTACCACAAGTTGATGGTACTTTTACTTCCTTGCCTCCTGGGGTCCTTGTAGGTAGGTCTCTAGGTAATTAAGCACAAAAGAAATTAAAGACCTGAGGGAACTTGAGGTCTACGTTTAGCTCAGCAGGAAAGTCCGTGCTTATCTCAGATTGCTAGATGCATTCCTCCTAAATGCTTAGGGTTGGGGTGGGGGCTCACACTCCCATCCCCTGGGGGCCGTGAATTCTTGAAGTTTTAAAGTCTGGGAGTAATGTACAATGATACACTGTGTGTGTGTGTGTGTGTGTGTGTGTGTGTGTGTGTGTGTGTGTGTGTGTTGGTGAGGAGGAGTTGCCCCATATCTGCTTTATATATATTAGTGTTGTGGGATCATATAGGTGTCTTGAGGGTCCCAAACCTGGGTCACTGAATGTTGGTGCTTCAACAGCAAGATGGACTTATCCACAAATGAAAATGAAGAGAAGGAAAAGTGAGATGGAAAGTGACAGCCTTTGTAGGCTGTAGCAATCCCTGGTAAATTACCACTGATAATAATGTAATAATAATTTGCATCAAGGGACAAAATACAATCAAATGAGAGTGGAAAGGGAAAGTTTGTGAGAAACAGCATTTCTGATGTCTAGCATGCATTTTAGAAAGAATTTTCTGACACCTTGGAGTGTCTAATTTAGTTCTTCTTGCTCTCCCTTCCCCTCCCCCCCAAGGAAGAGTGGAATTTGGGAGACATTTTAAAACTTTTGAATACAACCCTCTTTCATTCAGAGAGGAAGATAGTCACCATAATCTTCAATAATGGAGGGCTAAGGTTATTTAAGTCTTCTTGAACAAGGCTTGTGAATATTCTTTTCTCAGGCCAGCCTCTGTGAAGCCTTCTCAGTTAGACCTTTCAGCACCCTCATTTCGTAGCTAAGAATAGTTTGAGATACCATTTTGGATGCGGGATAAATCTCCCATCTACCTATCTCCAATTGGGCAAGCACTGCAAACTTACAATAGTGGTGGTGGTCAAAGACCTGTTAGTAAGAGGTCTCCAACCCATTGCTTATTTGGGAGCAAATTTTTGACATATTTTAAAATAATTGTCTTGGTTGATTTTAATGGAGGAAAGGGAAGGAGGAAGGGAGAGAAGGAACAGTCACAGGGTGACAATTTTAAAGGCTATCGTGTTTCAGATCAGCTGGGAGGGAAAAGTTGGCCTGGCCAAACAACATTTTATAACTAGCCTGGGATATTTTAATAGCCAGGTGGTTGTAGAGTAGTTGCATCTATTTACAGATGATAACTCAGGTTCCAGTTATTCTGTATGGGTTTATCTGGTGTCATTTACAGACACTTTCTGGCACTACATCATACTTAATTTTAAGATAGTTCTTTCTTTGGAAAAGCCTGGATCTGTAAAATTGAAAGTGCTTTTGCTAATTTCATAGTCTAGATATGAAGTAAACCTCTGACCATACTTGTATGTAGAGTAACTTTTATGTGACTGTTGTGAATCTCTTTACCTATTTAAAAGTTTTTAGAAGGGAATTTTAAAAAGTCATATTCAATACTCTCTTGGATTTAGAAGTTGAAATCTTATTTCTGGTTTATGAATAAGGATTTATTAGTCGAATGCACAACCAAGACATTTTGTGGAGTTGCATTATCTGAAGTTTTGTAAAGAACGAATCAGACTCTTTCTAGAATGCCTTAAGAACAGTCTATTCAGAAAGCAGAGGGATGGATGCTATGACCTTGAGGTCCCATTGAGTGCCAGAATTCTAAGTGGGTACATCTGCTTGTGCGCCTCTCCTAAGAGCTCTCCCAGGGCCTGCGCCTTCTTTAAAAGGGTGTCTTTGTAATTAAGCAGCCCTTCTCCCCCATCCCCCTTTCTTCCTTTGATCCAGCTTTTTAAGGCTTTTTTCCCATTTTGAGACAAGAGGAGTTTCTCACACTCTTCTACTCCCCTCTTAAGGTTTCTTTTCCTTTCCCCCCTAAAAAGTCCCCTGAATTCTCAGGATGGTTAGAAGTTGTTTTGTTTTGTTGGTGGGGGGTGGTTACCAATGAGGATGAGTAGACAATATATTCCCTCTTTGGAAATGCTTGTGACCAGGTAGCCTCCTCCATGGAGACTGAGTATTTGGAATGCATGAGAACAGTCTATTCTTAGGTACTGTCTAGAAGAAATTGTCCTTTGCACCCATTAAGCCCGGCTTAAAACCACTGAAAAGGGTGGAGAGAGGTGTGTGTGCTCGTGGTCAAGCCTTTTAGGATGGTAAATGGCTAAATGTTCCCAAATCTCCTATTACATCACCTCTTACCCCCATGGATTCAGTGGGTTTGGAGATCTGCTTGACAAGTTAATTAGCTTGGGACTAAACCAATTTGTTTAGAATTGTGCTCCATTGATTTCCTGTCCCCAGGAATTTTTGTTGGTGGTTTACTATGACATGTTTTCTTTAGTCTTGCTTACTTCTTCGTTCCTTGCTACCTTTTGTAGACTTTGGTCCAAAATTTAGGGTGTCACCCCCAAGTCAAAGGTTAGAATTTGGTCCCAGGAATGAAGGGGCATTAAACAGGCTGTCCATACTGCATTACTCTCCTCCGTGGTGGGCTTTGTACGCCTTTTAACCCAGAGAAAGGAGGGAAGTCGCTTCTTCCACTCATAAAATTTGGTCTAAAAAAAGAAAAAAAAAAAAAAAAATGGGAGGTAATTAGCTTTATAAAAGAATCCACTACAGAGTTCTTTGAAAGAGCTAGCTTTCCTAATTAGAGCCTTTGAGCTATTACTTAATATATAAAAATTCACTATAACTGAGCCTTCTCAGAAACATATTTATTGCAGAAAGACATTAGAATTTTGTTGTAATGATTATTGTTTGAATTAAGTGAGGCCATTAGTTGGCCTTTGAAGTCTTTTTGTTGTATAAGATGGACTTAATTGTCTAAATCATTTTGGCTTATAATAATGCTGGCCACATTTAGCCCTAGCATACAACCATTTGTAGAAGGGAGCTAGTATGACTTTGTGGATCAGACTTCACAGATTTTGATAATTGTAAGGATGGGACTCTCTACACCATATAGGTGAAATATTTTAATTCCAGCTATTATATTCAAATACCTCAAAGACACAGAAAATTGCTTCAGGTAAATAACAGCAACTTAAATATACGAAGCTTTCCTAGTGAGCCTATTGGTGAGAAGGATCTGGGCTCTTGGCCCACCTCTAACTCAGTTTACTACCCTTGATAAGTTTTCCCCTTTTTGAGGGTAGGACAGAATGTACTGAAGGCCTGTTCTCAGAAGTTTATGGTTCTCTTCCTAGGTCTTGGTTTCTGGTGTGAGTATGAATGATCCCTAGTAGAATGGGGCGCAGCAGTTGTTAGAAATACAATCATGTAGTCATCTGGACAATTTTTTAAATAGATTTTTATTGATTTCAGAGAGAGAGGAAGGGAGAGGGAAAGAGAGATAGAAAACTTCAATGATGAGAGAGTTACTGATCGGCTGCCTCCTGCACGCCCCCAACTGGGGATAAAGCCTGCAACCTGGGCATGTGCCCTGACCAGGAATCGAACTGTGATCTCCTGGATCTTAGGTCGACGTTCAACTGCTGAGCCACGCCAGCTGGGCACATCTGAATAATTTTTAAAAGCCTGTAAGGATATATCAATATAAATGCCTTCTGTTTTGTATTTTAACAACATACCTAATTAAAAAGCTAAGATCCTGCCCCAAACTTTGTCAAGAATCTCATCATCCTAACAGATCACCTACTTTTCGTTTTATCTAATTCCTTTCAGTCCTTGTTTCTCAACTTACTTGAATTTTCATAGAGTCATAGAAATGCCCACTGTTGCTTTTAAATAAGTGCCCACCTAAGACTTACCTTTGTAAATCTGTGTGGAGGAATGAAGTCAGAACTTGACTGAATTTACATGTAGAATCACATCCATTTGTTTCTTGAATGCCAGGAGTGACTAGGTGTGATTTAGGGGTGTTCAGGTACCTAGCAAGGCTATTAATTCTACTCCCTTGACCTCCTGTTAACCCTCCATCATTCATTTTAAGCAAAAAGAAAATGGTTCACCGTTTGCTTTATCTAAATCACTAGCATTAATCCTCAGATCACTGTATCATGATATCCCATCATGAGGGTACAAATTTGGGTAGACTATGGAATCTCCCAAGTGAGAAAGGAAAAGCAAGAAAGCACAAAGCTATTTTATAGCTTTGAAATGAATATGTTTAAATTAGACATTTAAGTAAGGAAACTAAGGATTTTAGACAATGAAATATAAGATATGTAAGTTCTAGCAAGATAACCTGCGTTTGAGACCTTCACCATATAGTGAAAGTTCAGGTGCAGGGTCCTTTAACTTTCTTTCTTTCTTTTTTTTTTTTTTAATCCTCACCCGAGGATATTTTTTCCATTGCTTTTCAGAGAGAGTGGAAGGGAGAGAGAGAGAGAGACAGAAACATCAATGTGAGAGAAACACATCAATTGGTTGCCTCCTGCACGCGCCCTGACTGGGGCTGGGGATTGATCCTGCAACCAATGTACGTGCCCTTGGCCAGAATCGAACCCGGGACCCTTTGGTCAGCAGGCCGACACCCTAACCACTGAGCCAAACCACCTAGGACTTTCATTTTTTTTTTTTTGATAGCAAAGTTATAATATACATATGATCGTAAATTTTGGATGGATTCATTCCTGAAAACCAGTGGCTCATCATAAATTAGATTAAGTTTCTTTAACTGGAATAGGAAGGTGAAATATAAGTTTTTAGTACTTAGTACCAAGTTCAGTACAGGGACATTTTTTAATGATATGTGTTCATGGGGAAAATGCAGATGGATATATTTATATGCTAGATCTCCTAAGGTAATTTTTGAACATCTTTTTTAACTCTATCAACTGTCCTTCACATTTGTAAAGTCCCTTTCACTATTGCCCCTCACTCCATGAAATATCATTAAGCTGTGTGACTTGAAGTTAGGATCTGGGTGTCTCTGCTCTGTCCTCTCTGACTTGCCATGTGACCAAGGGTAAATAAATTAGCTGCTCTGAGCTTCAGTTACCCTTCTGGGAAGCAAGGATATTAATACTTCACAGAGGTGTTTAGGCATGCTTCGTATTGGGCACAGGCTTTGAGGTCATTGGATGAAAGGTGTTTGCATGATGGCAGAGCAGGCTTATTATAGGGTCCTAAGCAGGTGTTGACTTTTAATAAGCTTTGCTCTCTTATAGTGCCTTTTGCTTCATTGCCTTATTGACGATAATTGATTGTACCATCGTTTGTATTATTGACCCTCTTGGTTCTTAAAATAATTAAACATTCTGTGTGGTAAGTTGAAGTCCTAGTAAGAGGACTCTAGCATCTCCCAGGATGGTGAGAATAGCTTCAAAAAGAGACATTAGTTGGAATGTGCCATAGAGTTTAGTGAGTTCTTCTGACCTCTTCCAGAAGATTAAAAAGAGTAAAGCAAATTTCTGTGTGTGTGTGTGTGTGTGTGTGTGTGTGTGTGTTTTAAAGGAGAAAGTTTTGAGTAATATTTGCTTGTGACACATACTGATGATAGCCAGTAACTGAAACCCAGCCATCATAGTGTTTTATACACAGCTGGTTTTTATTAATGATGGAATATTTATGCTTGCTGTACAATTCATGGCTCATTTCCATGTGTATGTCAGGACTTAAATACCCCCAAAAGCAACATTAAGATAACATTAAATATAAATGTGGCCAAGCTGGAAAGGGTGTGTTTTGGGGGGGTTTCTCTTATTCTTATTGGTGTTGCTTCAGATAACAGTAACTGCCCCCCAACTTTAGGCACTGGTGCAGATCTTTTTTTTCCTTTCTATAACCCATTGCAAACTTTACATTTTGATCCTTCTGATATGGACAAATGATCTCCCCTCCCTGTGTGATGCAGATGAAACTGATGTATGTGTTTTTTAAGAGCATATTTTCCCTGCACATGCTTCTCATTATCTGAGAGGCCTGGACTCAATAAGTAAAGGAGCAGAGAAACCACATAATTGAAAGGAGAATGACGGTGGTGCATACTTGGAATATTTGTGGGAAGGGGATTGCTGACATCAGAAAATTTAGTGGCCTGAGTGTTAACAGCATTGAAGAGGAATAAGCTTTCTGTGTTTCTGTGCGTTGAGACTTATTTTTATGGGATAAAAATAGGGGCCAGGTTTGACATCCTTTTATGAAGTTGCCCTGGAAACTTTGATGATTATAGAATAGTTCAATTAAAACCTTCCCCATTAGGAAGCTAATTAGTATATTACTTAATCATTTGGGTAGTTTTCAAGGGGCCTGGATTTGCATTGAAGTAATGACATTTTTTTTCATGTGATAGGAAACTAAGATAAAAATCACAGATGGGGAAAATTATTTAGACTGCGTATATTGAAGAAATCTAACTTTTTCCTTATTACATTTAGGTTTGCAGTTCAGATAGTCATTTCACTCTGTTTATATACAGTGATCACATTTTAGTTTAGTAGCCAGTTTTACTTTCTGGATCACAGGCTGTAGACAAATGCTTATTCATTTGAGTTTCCCATATGAATTGGAGAAATATGACAAATGACAATAAATCATTTTATTAAGGTAATGTTTTGGGGTTTTTTTCTTCTACAATTAGTTTCTCTTTGGGGTGTGTGTGTGTGTGTGTGTGTGTGTGCGTGTGCGTGTGTGTTTGGGAGAGGCAGATTGTTGTTGTTTTTTAAAAGCAAACAAATCTTGGAGCTAGGAAAATTTTGATGACCCTCTTTGCTCCCAAGAACATTCTTTCTGCCTCAGGCTCTCAGTTAGTCTTCCATTAGGGCGATTTGATGATTTTTCTGACCTGTACGTTTTGTGACTAGGCTAGCAGCTCTCCCTTGGCAGCCTGAAAGAGAGTGTTTATGATAGGAACTGGAGTGCAGGATTCCTAGCAGGTTCTTTCTTCTGTACTATGACTTTTTTAAGAGAATGAATACTTGTTCCTGAGGTTTCAGGGCCATTTGAAATAGAGTAAGTGCTCAGTAGCTAAATATGTAACGTGGTGCTCCTTTCCCCCATAACTAGTAGGGGAGAGTCATTCTGTACATATACAGGGGTGGGAAAAAGTAGGTTTATGGTTGTGAGTATGGAAAATAATACAACAATTAATAAATAATAATACAAGAATAAACTCTGATTTGTGTGCTCATAACTGGAAACCTACTTTTGCCCCACCCTGTACTCCCTGACTCTATACCTGCAGCATATGCCTGCACTAAAGTTTTGGAGAGTGGGCAAGTTGGCTGGGTTATATGATTTGTAGTTTAACTGATTTCACTCTCGTCCTTCCTGGGAAGACATGGTCGAGATTTAATTTCGCAATGGCAACTCAGTCAGGACCGGTTCTTGGGACTTGCAAGTCAGCAGGAGGAGGAGGGGCTGATTCTGGGGAGTGACTCAGGCCCTTTGGTATGAAGATATGAAACGCTGGCTCCTGTCCCTGCACCTGCTGGATGCCACACCTGTAGTCGGCACCTGAGCCCCACTCAGACGCAAAAACCAGACTGAAGGCAGATGGGGCTCCCTTCAAAAGGGGTCCAGCAAAGCAAGGAGCTCCCAATTATGTTAGTGGAGCGCCACTGCAAATTATATTTAGCTGTTCCAGTATTGGTATGGGAAATGTCTTAGATATTTTCTTGTAGGTACAGTGCACTAGCTTGCTCAAGAGGGAATGTGCTTGGAGCCCCTAGGGAATCTGCTTTCTTAATGAATTTTTCTTGTGAACTGTCCTCTTAAAAACTGAAGAGTCAGTTCTGTAGAGGTTCGTGTCTAATAACCCAGCACAGGGTAGGAAGTCACAAGACCTGGGTTCTTACCCTGGCCCCACCAGTGGGCCACAGTGAAACCTTGGTTAAATTAGTTATCATTAGCCATCTGTCCTGGACTTAAGCTGCTGCAGTTGTAAAATAGAATTAATCACATCTGCCTTTATGTCCTCACAGAGCTGCTGAGAAGGACAAATAAGATAACAGAAGTGAAAGAGCTTTTGTCCCCTTAGAAGAAAGGCTGAGAACGAAAGGTAATAGTATGATTGTTATTGCTATTTTGTCTTTCATTCCTTTTCTTCTCTTTCTGTTGCCTCTAGCAAAGTCTTTGGGAAGTTGTTATTTGCTCTGTATGCAATTAGCAAGTATATTTTATGTACCAATGAATGTTTTAGGTGTTAGGAATGACACAGAAGAAAAGCTTGCACTCAGCCAGTGCGCTCTAAAAACTTGCAGTCTAGCCACCTCCATTCTGGTTCAACCTATTAAGTGATTTCTGCCTGGGTACTTAGAAGCTTAAAGGACTAGAATTAACTTCTTTTTTCCTCTCTGCATTGCAACTGGGGACTTCCATTCCTGGGGCCGTGTGTTCCAAAGTCTAGATTGAAGATATAAGGGGAAGGGGGTGGTGGTATGGAGAGCCATAGGTAAATAAAGGAATTTCTCTTGCACCACGCTCACATTTGCAAAGTACCTGACCCTTGCCCACTTTTTTCAGGGGCCCAACCTAGTTTCACCTTTGGTTCCAGTCTGCTCCTACTCTGTACACTCCATCCCACTTTTGGACCTTAGCAGGTATCCATATGCTAATGGTTCCCAAAGCTATACCTCAGCTTATCTTTGACTCCTCCCTTTCCAACTTCTCCAAGGTGAAGTCTGTTATCAGATTCCATGTCTCCTACTCAGCTCATAGGTCTCTTCCTCTAGGAAGCTTTGCTCAGGTAGCTCAGAGGTTTTTGCAGGCTCCTCTGTGTTGCCAGAGCTATCTGCTCACACCTCTGGTTTCCTGTTGGATTTTATCTACTGCTTGACTGGGAGCTCCTTGAGGACTGGACTCTGTGTTTTTATTTATCTTTTCTTATGCACCCTAGGACCTTCACAGTGTCTGGCTATAGTTATGTGCTTAATAAATGTTTGTGGAAAATATGGCATGATAAGTGCTCTAATAGAGATGTGTATAAAGTTCAGAAGAAACCGTGAGGAGAGAGAATTTGTTTTCAATATTGAGCAGCTTTGGGGGGCAGGGTGAAGATGGAGAAAGATTAGGGAAAAACCTTCCAGGGGAAGGTGAAGAGCATTGTCCTCTTCTAAGAATTCTTACTAAGCAGCCCAGGAAAGAAATGCCTGTTGTGTCTGTTTTTGCTAAGGCATCTCTGGCCTGTTTTCCTTCCCTGCCTTAGGACTGGATCACTTTTATGGTCGAGTCTGCAAATAAACCTCTGTCTATAACACATTGGCCATTTAAGACAGGTGCCACTTAGCCATATAATATTAAACAGGGCTGACCTTAAATGTGCCACCTTAACGGTGGCTGAAAATAGAGGTTCACAGGCACAGTGGTTATGTATACTTAGTTCTATATAGCGCAATACCCTGTCAGATATATTCAATATTGGTGTCTGAAAACTAACCAGTTTAATTCTGAGAATTTAGCATGTTGGGTCACTAGAACTGAATGTCTTCAAGCTGACTGTCAGATCTTTCCAAGGGCGAAAAATGAAACATGATATACACCATTACAGGCCATGAACCTGTTCTCACCCACCTGATGCTTTTACTAATTAGCTTCTTGACTGAGTGGCAATTTGGCACAAGTGCATGCAAGCTAGATTCACAAGGAAGTCCACATTCCACTTGGCCATTTTGAAAGCCAGTGGGACACTGCGCTGCTTCTCTTGGCTTCTTTCCTTCCCAGGAGTCCTGCTCTGCCCTGGTGGGAAAATGGGAGCAGGATAACTTTTCATTAAATGAAGGAGAGATTTCATGGGCTTTGATGTTTTGCTAGTTTTATTTTTTTAGTGGTTTGTCTAAAAACATTCATGTTCCTTGACCCATTAATTTTACTTTGGGGATTCTCTCATTAGGAAACAATCCAAAATATTGAAAAAGGCTAAATCACAAAGATGTTTTTATAACATTATTTAGACTAGAACAAAATTTAAAGCAATGTAAATGTCTGAATAATTGGAAAATGGGTAAGTGAATCTTGATACACTCATTTAATGGACTATTACACAGTCATTGCAGTGTTTGTTATGAAGTCTCTGCCACAACATGGAGAAAGTGCTTATAATAAAGTGAAATATAAGATCCAGAATTACATGTACATTCATATTTCATTGCTTTGTAAAAATGCAAATACACAAAGAAAAAACTAAAGGAAATACTCTATAATGTTAACAATGTTTGGGCTGAGTTGCTAGGATTATGAGTGATTTTTTCTTTGTTATAAATATTTGCATGTTGTGCTTATGTTACTTGTAAAATAAGTAAAAATAAAAGTAGTATGCCATTGAAGATGGGATATTGGTAAAGTAGACAGCTTCTAGGTGTATTTTAAAACTTTTCTCAGTTTATTCTCAATCCGATTTTATGGACTGCTTATACTCTTTCTGAGGCAAGAGGAAGCGGGCTGGAATGGCGTGATCTATTTATTCCTGTCTTGGAATGGGTGTGTGTGGAGTGCGGTGAAGGGGTGGTGGCAACAGTATTTTTCTTGTTACCCAGTATTTCACTGTTCATGTACATTTTATGGTTAATCACTTCTGTTGCCTGTTAATATGTTCTACTGAATTGCTTTATAGTACAGAAAAGTAAAACTGGAACCAAATTGACCACACCTTTGAGCTGCCATCTCAGAAACAGATAACTGACATTGATCCTCAGTAAGATTTGGAAATACCAAGGTCTTACTGTAGTTCTTAAAATAAATTTCTAACCTAGATTGAGGTAGAGATAGGAGGAAAGAGGTGGGGCTGACTCAAAGCCTTTTCTTAAGCTAGCAATAGACTTAAGTAACAGTAAGTACCAAGTTGTTGGCAAGACCTAAAACAGGGGCCTGGAAATATTGATCAGTGGAGGTTCCTGTTACTCTCTGAACTATCTGCATATCTTGGCCTAAAGAGGAGAGATTGTGTAAAGTCCTTCCACTATACTTCTAACTAAACACATCCCTTTTACCTGTTTGGATCCCCCCCCCCCCACCATTATCATTTTATTTACAATGGAATTTAAAAATTGGTGGTAGGATTAAGCCCCATTCATAGTCCTTAAAAACTAGAGTCAATTCAGTTTAATAAATATTTATTAAGCTTCTTCTATATGTAAACTAATTTGCTAGATAATATATTTTAGTGGAAGGACTATTCCCCTTGGAGTAATAAAACTTGTGTTCTGGCCCTGACTCTGACCCCTTTTAAGCTCTGGCATCATCATCTATAAAAAGAGAGGGTTGGACCACTGGATGGTCTCCCAAAAGTCTTTCTTGTTCGAACATCCATTGATGTAAGGACCTCTGCACACAGACTGAGTTGCAAATAAAGGCTTCACAAAATCAACCCTACTTTATAAATAAATTGCTGCAGCCTTCTAGAAAGAAAACCACTTTGAAATAATAATATTAATAGCTAACTTTTACTGAGCCTTTACTATGTCGCAGGCTCTGTGTTTATACTTTACATGGATTACCCCCTTCAGCTTTATAAAACTCTGTGAGGTATGAACATCATTATCCTTAGTTTGCAGATGATGAAATTTGAGACTTGGGGAAGTCAAGAGACGTGTATGAGGTCAATTAGTAAGCCATAGATCCAGAATTTGAACTTGGACAGAGTAACTTTAGGCCCAGGCTCTTAACCATGATGTTTATATTGCCTGCCCATTACCCATTGAAAGTTTAGGGATAGCCTGCAAAGGGACCATTGGTTCTTACCTTCCAGAGGAAGTGAGTTAGCATCCTGATTTGCAAGACTGTTGGGAAAGGTGTTCCCTAGGACACTTCAGGCCACAATATGGACTTACCTGAGAGGACATGAGAGAATTCAGTGGGCTGTTTTGCCTCTCTCTTCGTGTGTGTGTGTGTGTGTGTGTGTGTGTGTGTTATGTACAAATACGTGCATGCAGACATATGGAAAACTTTGAGTTGGCTTATTTCCATATAGCTGGAAGTAAAATTGTATGAACAAGTTGACCAAGATTTAGCAGAGAAACAGGTTTCCTAGACTTAAATTGTTCATCCTGGTTGGTGGAGTGGGGAGTAGGGGCAGAATAGGAAGAGGGGATAGAAGGGACAAAGAGAAGATCTTACAGGCATATTTCAAAATTTATTTGAAGGGTGGGAATTTGGCCACCTTATCATGTTGATTTTCTGGGACTTGGGTTGGGAAACATCTGGGCTCTAACTAATGTGTTTTGGCATAACCTCCCAGGTATACTGGGAGAAGCCAATGACTGCAAATGGAGTAAGAATTTAGCTTGGCCTTGCTGACCCGTTGTTATTACAGAAGAGGTGAATATATAGATTCAAATTGCATTTTTAAAGAGAGAACATGGATATCCTTTCGTCCCCTAGCAAATATCTTCAGGCACAGTCTATTTGTCCAGGAGAAACAAGGTTATTTTATTGATTGAAGATGATGTCAGACCCCTGGAAGTTGGGGTGATTAAAGCTGTGGGCAGATTAAAGGTTGCAGAGTTCATACTATTTTAGTTCTTGCACATGAGACAAAAAATATTTTCCTTTCATTTCTCTAATAAATAAATGGAGTAGTGTTTTCCTTTTTCTGTGACTCTTACCATTGTAGGTGAACATAAGTTCTTTAAGAAACAATCAGCAAACTGGAGAGAAATCAGCAAAACTTTTTTCTTAGGCTGAGTTCTTTTCCTCTTTTAAACAGAAACAAAAAAGGCCAGGGGGTAGGGTAATGGGGAGGGACCATCTGTCCAGTTGGCTTAAAATGATTTGGATTTTGAAAGGATATGGAAGAGGGAGGACAAAATTAAGGGAAGAGAGTAAAACTTTGGACAAGTAAAGTTTTTTGGTGAGGAGCTGGGTGTTAGGAGCAAGCCAGTCAAGATTGGCATGAAGAATCTAAATAGTCCTGGCAAAGAACTGTATGGTGGTTTCTCTCCAGGGGTTCAAGTTTAAAAGCCTCAGGCTATTTTCTACTTGTTTCAGTTTTTTTTAAAAAAGACAACTGTTTTGTTCAGAATTGGACAATCAAAGCACGGTGGTTATTTACCATAGCTCTGTTAACAGTCCAGCTTTGATTCCAGTTAGAAGTTGTTCCTCTCTTTGAAATTAGGGGAGACACCCCCAAATAATTACCTTGCAGATTGGAGATGGTTTTGCTTTTGATTGTGATTACACATTAGGCCAAAAACAAGATGGAAAGACAAATTTCCATGTTTGCTCACTCTATATCTGTTCATTTTATTTTTGGCAACGTTGCAAGGAAGTAATGTTAAATTAATCACTGTGCGGTTTTGTGGATTTTTTAAAAACTTGGATGCTTTGGACATGCTCCTGAAATACAGAGATGCTTGTGTGTTTCCTCTGCAATGCCTTACTCTGCAGGCAGTGTCCCTGGTGCAGTTTAAAGCCTTTCCTTTAAGTGATAAGAGTGAATCATGGCTAAGCCAGGACAGAAAATAAGAATGTGGATTATGTGCATGTCACCTAAACACAAACTCTTCAGACTGATAACCATTTTGGTTGGCCCTGCAGGCCTTTTCAGAGGGCCAAGACAGTAATTAGAAATGAGGACTATCTCAGACCCATATCTGGTGGGCATTTGCAGCTAGCCTCTATTGTGTGAGTCTAGTCTTTCATTTTTGGGGGATACCGAGGCTGTGAAAGTGCTGAGAAAACAAGTAGGGGCATCTTCGTGAAGGAGAAGGGTTGCTGCTATGGAATGAGAAGGGTGATTGCCTTTGCTGCCTCAGGAAGAATGGCTGGGCCATTGATAAGATTGTACTCTCTGGCTCTGTGAGGGCAGGAACTGTATGCTGCATGTCTTTTGTATTCCTCAGTGTTTAGCATGAGGCTGGAAAATGTCTGGACTAGCCAGTATGCAATACATAATAATGACTTGGTTCAAAAGGAGTTTGGGTTTGCTCCTGAGGCTGTAGCAGTTGAATCAGGAGCTCCACTGAGCATTTATCTTTGACCAAGTACCTATCTTCTGATGACTGCTTTTTCCTCTGGGATGAAAGCCTCACTCACCTGCCCTGCTATTGATAGCAGTTTAAAGGTAGCACCTTAAAGGTGACAGTGGTTATGGCTTCTGCCCTCACCCATCCTTCCAACTCAGAATCCAAGCAGCTGCTTTTTGGGGGCTGTGAGGCTAGAGCAGAGCAAGCTTTTCCCATCTTGGACCTGGACATTTCCATCTCCTGGAGACTGCTGATCTCCTGAACTTACTCCTGGATAGTGGTTTCTTTTCTTCTTGGTGGAAATGGACTCTGGCACTTATACAAAAGGCAAGCACCTGGGAGGACAAGTCATTCCCTTGGAAGGACTGGTTTGGTTAACTGTTGGCCATTGGTGGCAAAATAGAAACGACGTTTTTATTTCTCCTCCCTACCCCTCCTGAACATTTCAGAGTGACCACTGGTTGGACTCTTGGCGACGCTTAACCTGAACCTGAGTGTTAGGGGAGAGGGAATCTGCCGGTGCGGATTCTGGAGCTGCTCATAAGCAAGAATTCCCTATCCTGATCAAGGCTTTAAGCCTAAAAGAAAGCAGAAATAGGTATGAACCATCGGTGTGTATGTGTGCCTGTGTGTGTGCGTGCGAGCCTGTGTGTGTGCAGGGTGGGGTGGGTGTGCAATGGGAGGGGGTGGTGTACTTGCTCTTCAGGGCCTGGGGCAGCTCACTGTGTGCATTTCCTTGCCTTGCAGGAGGGGTTTTTAAGTGATTTTCTTGTAACCATACATGCTCCTGTTTCCATTTCTTTGAGGGGAAAAAAAAAAGTAGTTTGGTAGTCATCTTTCCAGTTTCAGGCACCAAGAGATTTATATAAAATCCCAATCTAACAGTTTAAATACAGGAGTCTCAGCGGGTCACTGGGAGGGAGGGAGGGAGGGAGGGAGGGAGGGAGGGAAGGAGGAGGGGGGGAGGAAAGGAACTTGAGAACAGGTTGCTCAGCACCTTGGTGTGCTCTTCCCCAAAAATATGATTAATGAGATTTAAAAAGAGCCTTGGGAAGGTTAACTACTCTATACAATAATTGGAAACCAGGTAGCAGTAATCATGCAAAAAGTGCGAAAGGAGAGAAGATGAACATTCTCTACCTACCATACACATCTTCTGAGTCACTCCTTGTAAGGCTAAAGGAAAGGAGGTCATGTTTCCAGAGAGACTGGGGGCTATTTAATATAGAAATCAGGGCCTTGTAACCAGGATTCCAGAGCTGTCATCTAGGAACCCAAGGGTGGGGTAGGTTAACCTTTATTGTAACTTTATGTGTGACATTATGTCCATTATCCAACACTATTTAAGATCCTTAAAGTGAAAGTTTCATTATTGAGTATTAATATTAAATTGCAGTACATAAGGTGTACAAAAAAATCTTTCCAAAGATTTTTTGAGCCTGTAATGAGTTTGTTTGTACTATTATACTGTGCAGAGGGAGAAACAAAACGGGAGGTCACCTATACTATTTTTTAGGTAGGGGAACAGAAGACAAGAAAAGAGGAATCAGTTATTTAGGTTACCCTGTATAACCATGGCATGCTTAGAATTTGAATCTTGAGTTGTTTTACTACTGATACCAGTTTCACTCAATTCATATTACTTCCTTAAGAAGAATTAGTGGTGGTGGGGTATATTATAATTATGCCCTTTCCAGAAGGATGACCTTTTTATTTTTTCAATTCCTAAATGCTGTCAGAGACACACTTCAAATGAAAGAGAGTTTTCCCTTTAAGTTCCTCTCACCCAACAACAGAAACAACAAAATCTCAAAGACAATTCCTGGATGGCTGAAAGAGAAACTTTGTCAATAACAATTATACCAAGCCCTTCTCTTACTAAGCCAGGAAGCATCCAAAATGGACAACACAAAAAGGATTCCTTAAAAAAAAAAAATGTTTCAGAGTTTTATGAGATCACAGAAAATGATTTACATCGAGCAGGGATCATTTCTATCTGGTGCAAGCCAAGCTGTTTTCACCTCTTATTTATTTTACTTATTATTTGGCGTTTTATAACTCCCTTCACATGCTGAACTGCTGTACAGATCCTGTCTATGGGGTAACTTCTCCCCACTGTCCTGCCCCTACTGCCACAGCTATAAGAGTTGGATTTTTCATTTAAACAGAATACAGAGAGATGAACCTTATAAGTAAGGACCTAGGAAAATTACCCTCTCTGACCACTCTACTTGACTGCTCTAGGTTTGCCAAGTCCTCTTCGGAGTTAAGTCAAGATTAAATATTTAACCCATGCTAAAAGTGAAAGAGGAAACAGAGAGCTCTTATGCCTCCAAGTTCCTCATCATGTCAAAGCTAGAGTCAGGAGTCACCAACAATTAATATATTAATTCTAGATTCAATTCTATACTTTGTATCTCCAGTGGAATCATCACCCCAAATACCCATTTTCTTTCCCTTTAGAGGAATGATTTATCCATCAACTGGGTGTTAAGCTTCCTGTTTCCCCTTCCTAGGTCAAGGGCAGCCCAAGTGCCCAATTTCTCTCTCTCTTCACAAGGCACCACCAGCAATAGAGATGAGAAATTCTGAAGAACAGCCAAGTGGAGGAACCACGGTGTTGCAGCGTCTGCTACAAGAGCAGCTTCGCTATGGCAATCCTAATGAGAATCGCAACCTGCTTGCCATACACCAACAAGCCACAGGGAATGTCCCTCCTTTCCCCAGTGGCAGTGGGAACCCAGGTCCTCAGAATGATGTGTTGAGTGCCCAAGACCACCACCAACAGCTTGTGGCACATGCCGCTAGACAAGAACCCCAAGGGCAGGAAATCCAGTCAGAAAATATCATCATGGAGAAACAGCTTTCCCCTCGAATGCAGAATAATGAGGAACTCCCAACCTATGAAGAAGCCAAAGTCCAGTCCCAGTACTTTCGAGGCCAACAGCATGCCAGTGTTGGAGCTGCCTTCTATGTCACTGGAGTCACCAACCAGAAGATGAGGACTGAAGGACGCCCATCAGTTCAGCGGCTCAATCCTGGGAAGATGCACCAGGATGAGGGACTCAGAGACCTTAAGCAAGGACATGTCCGCTCTTTGAGTGAACGACTAATGCAGATGTCACTGGCCACCAGTGGAGTTAAGGCCCATCCACCTGTTACCAGTGCTCCCCTCTCCCCACCACAACCCAATGACCTCTACAAGAATCCCACAAGTTCCAGTGAATTCTACAAGGCCCAAGGGCCACCTCCCAGCCAGCATAGCCTGAAGGGCATGGAACACCGTGGCCCCCCGCCAGAGTATCCCTTCAAGGGCATGCCACCCCAGTCTGTAGTGTGCAAGCCCCAAGAGCCAGGGTACTTCTATAGTGAGCATCGTCTGAACCAGCCAGGGAGAACAGAGGGGCAACTGATGAGGTATCAGCATCCCCCTGAGTATGGAGCAGCCAGGTAAGAGAGTTCCCTTTCTATAATTTTCTGACCTCCTCCCCAACCAGCTTCTGCTGTGTGTTGGGAATCTTAAGGGAAGGAATGGGCAGGTGATTGGTATAGCAGACTCTTCAATGCATGGCTGGCCCCTGACATAGTAAATTTCCTTCCAACCTGAATTTCTAGCCATAATTAGCACTGTATGAACATTCCCTGAAGTTTATAGGTTGAGTATGGCCTCAACTGCCTAGTGGGTGAACAGGAGCACAAGTCTTGGTTTTAGAAGCTATTTGCTGTCCTGTCTCCCAGGATATTGAAAGAAGGGTCAGTGTTCCATCTTGTGAGTTTTAAGCCCTTCCTTTAGGAGCAGAAGCAAATTTTCTTGGACTTTAGTCTGGAGTATCCTATCACTTCTACTTCTTCCCCTCTGCAAAACTCTCATCACTATTTTCATGAACACATCTTTCTGCAGAATTACTGTGATTCTTTTGGACACTAAACAAACACTGACATATTACTGTGGGGGAACTATATATATGCAGGTTCAGAATGTAACTTGCCTTCTACTTCCTTTCAGTTTATGAAGTCTAGATTGCTTCATCTTCATTCCATAGAAACTTTGTTAGTTGCCTGTTGCATTTGTAAACGTCTAATTTAAATTCATGTCATATTATATAGAAGTTTTGGTCAGATGCTAAAATGTAGAAGGCAAAATACACCCATGACTTTTGTATCACTGGCCATTAGTTCAGGAGTACTGTTTCATATATTCAGTTCTTCCTAAATACACAGGTGGACAAAAGTAGATTTACAGCTGTGAGTACGTGAAACAGAGTTTATTCTTGTACTATTATTTCTTAGTTATTGTATTATTTATTTGTATTACAACTGTAAACTTACTTTTGCCCACCTGTGTATACTGATTTATTCCAGGGCCCACTGTATCAATCAGACCTTATGATTCCATTACTCAGTTCATTGCTCCTATTGTTCCTGTTGGGACCATGTCCCTGATTAGTAGATTTTCAGCATATGGGGCAGAGGGAGGGTTTCAACCATGGGTAACAGTGATGGAAGTTATATGGTATTCCTGCCCTGTCACCATGGGTAATTCTGGGTGTCCGTGAGGTTTGAAGTGCCTGGACCTAGAGTGGCCTTTTCCATAAGGGCCCCTAGACTAGGCCTGTGATCTCTTTGATGTCTAATTCTTTGCCTCCTGCCTCCTTCTCATTCCTTTGGGAAAAAGCCTCTTGGCTGAAGTTCTTCATTGGGTGACTCAGGAGACAAGGCAGTCAGGGGGTGGAGTAGAGGTAAGGTAAGAGAATGCACCTGGCATTTCCTGCTATTTCATTTTCCCCTTCCAGGTCCATTTTTTTTAGCCAGAGACAATTCACGTTGGGCTCCACCCCTAACTTTGCCAGTTCAGGATTTTTTTTCCCTTAAATCCTCTGTGCAGCTTTCAAAAGGCAGGAGCCCAAGTTCTGATAAGTGGCTTGGAACAGGAAATGGGGTAACGGACAGGGCCCTTCCGGTTTAAATGAGATCAAGAACCCAATTCCCATCTGCCCAGTGAAGCGGAAGACCCAGGGAGGGGTTGGTCTGTTGGCCTGCTTAGCTTAGTGGAAACCCATCCAAGCCAACAAAATGTCAATGAAGCTGGGTTTTTTGTTTTGTTCTTCCCATTAGTATGGAAGAGTCTGTGGGACTCCCTACGATATGTGGATGGGCTGATGTCTGTTGCCTTGAGGGAGGGGAGTGTGTTAGCTGGGGTGTGGAGCAGAATCCAAAGCCCCACTCAGCACATGGCCTGCCTTCCCAGGAAAGCTATTTTCAGAACTCATTCACCAGTATTGTTCGTGATCTGAAATGGTTCCCACAGTGTTTGAAGCTAGATGGAAAAGTCCTTTGATCTGCCTAAATAAATAATAAGAAACCCAAAGAGAGATTTTTTTTTCCCCTCCAATACTGATCAAACCAGCAGAGAAATTTAGCTGTATCTGTTTTATGGAAGATACTTGTATTTTCCCCTCCCTCCTACATTATCTGTGGTTCTATCTTCCTGTCCCCAAAGGCAGTAGAGCTCACGCTGATTGCCCTCTCTTGAGCAGTATTTTAATACACAGGTTTATTCTGCCGTTTTTTTCGTTTTCTCTATAGGAGAGGAACAGGGTGCTTGATAGGCTCGATGAATAATGAAATTTAAAAGATGCTTTGTGTGAAGTTTGGGTCTGCATCAGAAAAATTCCGGCACTAAAATATTTGCAGGGCATGGGACAGGGAGTGCAACCTATTGACAAATTACTGACAAGGGGAGGTAGTTGAATTGCTTTCCTGAAGTATAGCTTTTAAGTGGTGACACATTTGTCCTCTTTATTTGCTTTAACAGTTTGTGAGTACCTTTCCAAGGAACTGCTGCTACCACTAAACAATTAGAAGGCGACATTCCTAGTTCTTAATCCACAAATCACAGATAGGGATGCAAGGCAAGCTCAACAAATTGTTGTTCAAAAAACCTTTGTTTGCCTTTCAAGGTGCAGTGAAGTGCTAGAGATTTGTTGTGAAAATGAACAAAACGTTATAAACAATATTTTTATTACTTCATCTCCCCTATCCCCTCCTCCCCACTTAAAAAATAAATAATCCTGAATGCCCAGAACTCCAGATGGAGAAAAAGCCAAGCCATGTGAAGAATTAAAAATTTTCTGAATCTTTGTCTTTTTAAGTGTTGAGCCTTTTCTGCATTTGGGGGTTTATACATTTATCAACTGCTTTTAAAAATTGAATCTTCTCTGTTTGTAAAGCAGCCACCTCCTTTCAATTGTTGAAATCATGCCCAGATCTGATGTTTCTTGAAATCCTTGTTTAGTGGAATCTAAGGGTGACCTAACTCTGTAGTTCAGAGCAGAGCTGGTTGTGCAAAAGAAACAATCAAGAATTTGCAGCCTTCTCCATGATTCACAGATTCACCATCACAGAACCTGGGAAAGGCACTGTGTCTGTGGGGAAAATAAATTGAGTTCCAGGCTGTCGGCACCTGCTCTGGTGAGAGTGTGAGTATGTGGGCTTGCACACATGTGGACCAGGAGTGTGTAGTGTGTGTGGACGGGAGTGGGTGGATGTGTGGCTGGGGAGGAGAAGAGCTTCATCAGTGAGGTAGCAGGGTGGAAGGTGGTATGTCAACTCAGTGGACCGGTTTCTGCTTTTCCTTTGTGTCTTCACTAGCTGTCTGTCTCTGGGAGGGAGTTCTGCCTGATTTGGGGAGATGCTGATTTTGGCCACTGGCCTCTGTTCTGCATTTATGCTCTTTCCCCTTTTCCACAGAGCACTAGGGACCCAGTTTGTCTTAGGAAGGGGCAGAATGAAGGGGGGGAAGGGGCACGGATGCAGGCCAGGGCTTCCATGGGATCATGTGATTCTATTGTCTGCTGACAGCTTGTTCCTGGTTAATATGTCAGTGACCATCGATTCATGCTGCAATGCTGGGCAGTGTGCCGCTCACCTGGCTGCCACCTTTGTTATTGTTATTGCTCTTATTATTTAATCTTAAGTATATTTTTGCTTCCTATGACATCCCCCCAGCTCTCCCCTACCCCTGTCTTTTCTCAGCCCCCTCCTCTCAGTGGGAACTTCACGACAGTGTTAATACTGTCTTGCTTTTTTTATGTGGTGGGTGGATGCTGGAGCCCAGATGGAGTTCTTTGGCTGGAGGGCTTTCTCTCTCTTTGTGACTGCCCAAGCCTTGCTTCATGTTTGCAAACCTGCCAGAGACGGACTGCCTTGGTTTTCCCAACATCACGGTGCACTGAAACCTCCCTTTTCCAGCCTGGGGAACCTGAGGGGCAGCTGCCTTGTCTCCCCTTATCTCTTAGGCAGTACCCAGAGTCATGGCCAGGGCCACTGCAGGCCCGGGCTTATTTGACTTTGGTGACCTCTTTTCACAGACCTTGTAAGTCTTCTCTTTCCCAAGGTCCCCAGGAGGCCAAGAGCTGTTCAGGGCATGGAGGGGCCTTTCAACCTCCTGGCAGGAGGGAGACCAGTGGCCAGTCTGTTTGAAGGAGAGCCCTGGATTGCTTATGGGGCTCAGGGGAGCTGGGGAGAGGAAGCCCAGTTCAGAACTGGGCATTCAGTCTTTAAAATGGAACACATCCCAGGCCTTGGGTTTCCAAATTCTGGCAATGAGGATGAAGGTTAATATGATCGTTTTTCCCTTAAATTTTGAGAGCTGGATTGGAGAACATGAAATGCAAGCCAGTCTTTTCTACCCAGAATATCCAAAAGCACCAACAAAACCCAGGCATTAAATTTAATGTGGGTGAGGGACATCTGTAATACTTTCAACAATAAAGATTAAACCTATTTAAAAAAAAAACTAAATTAAAAAATTATATTACTATAATGTGTGATTTATAAGTATATAAAAATAAAATCTAAGATGATAAACCAAAATAAAAATTTAATTCTAGGGATATATATAATAATAGCTTTTACTCAAAGAGGAAGAAGAAGACATAGTCAATTTTACCTCTGAGGAAACTGCAGATCCACAGTATGGAAAATGGGAAAAGACTCTTTCCCAAATAAGTTTGTAAACAGCTCCCAAGCTTTTGATTGGAGGAGTGCTTTGAGTCTTGGAAGAAGAAAGGTTATGTAAAGGTAGTAACTTTCCAGTTGTAATCATGAGAACCGTGGAATCAGAATATGTGGATATTTCTTCTATCCTCAAATAGTTCTCATACCCTTGTCAATATTCAGTTATTGTTTATAGTGACATATGTATGGAATTGGAAGGATGTGGGTACACCAGAGGCTTTGATGGGGCTGAGAGACAGAAACTAGGGCTGGAGCAGGTTTCAGGGCTCTGATGAACATCAGGTAATTGGGTATCCGTGAGCACATGTTTGCAGTGATTTTGTAGCAGTAAAAATCCCTAATAGTGAGGATCGCTTGTTGGGCTATATAAATGAACAGTAATGATAACTTGAAAGTGTGTGGGAAGGATGTACTTTAGCATCTGGAATACCAGTTAAAAGTTAATTGCTCCTGGCGATTTGTCCCAGTTCCACCACGAAATTTTATGCAATTTAGTGGGAAGATTAAATGGATATCCCATAAGTAAAATCACTAACAGGGTCAACCTATCTCACTGGGAGGTAGATAAGAGACTCTCTGCAATTCCTATTGAGCTCCAAAATGAGAAGAGCCCAGTATTTTTTAAATTAATTTGCAACCTCAGGAATGAAACAGGCTCTTGCAGATAAAGTAACTTAAGCAATGTTTTACAGCTAGTAAGCACTAGAAAAGATCTCTAAACTCTGTTGGATCAAAATCCCATACTCTTAGCCATCTGTTTTCCTTGGACTGAGAAATATCAACTATAGGATAAGCATCTATAGGATGTTGGAGTATATGAAGTTCATTGGGGATGGGGTGTATAAGCTTTTTGTCTTTAGTGTATATTGACATATATTCTTCCTTGTAGTGGTGATGGTGGAAGTAACCCATTCACATATTCTGATTGTTTCTCTTAATGGCCAATAGTCTGGTTTTAGGAAAAAATTGTAGAGCAACATTAAACAATGTACCAAAGGTCTTTTTCCGGAACTTTCTGTAAGCAATAGGCTGGGAATCTGAGCATCAGTGTGTGGAAATCAATATATTATGGAGTGGATAGAGCCTGGACATGGGAATTGGGAAACAAGGGTTCTACACCCGGGCACTGCCACTAACTCACTCTGTAATATTTGGCATATCGCTTCCCCTTTCTGGACCTCAAATGACAGAGTTGGACTAAATTTTGTAACTGAGACCTTTCCAGTCCTTACATTTTGTGATTCAGTACATCAAAAATCGCATAATAGTGTTACCTATAATCCGCCCCAAGACATGGCATTATTACTACTAATAGGCATCAGTCAGTTATTAATAACTGTAATCAATAACAATTATTTGGTATCTCTAAAAAGTATCTACATATCCTCAAGTAATTTTTTGTGAATATATGTATTATCAAAGAGAGTTGCAGATAGAAAGATGAGGGGTGGCTTAGACTGCTCATCACTATTTCCTTCTGGGCAAGTGGAACATATTTTCTAAATTTGACCTTTACATGTGCCAGGCCACATATAGATTGTCAGAAAAGATTTAGTTTAAAATGAGGTGAAAAAGTACCTTGTAGAAGACTCATTTAAAGTGCTTTGACTTGAGCACCAACTGTATAGGCATACATCACTTTAGTTTTCACAAAGCAACCTTTGAGATCATCTGGTTTAATCCTCCACAGGATGACATCTCTGTCTGTCAGGCAGTCACAGAAAGCCAGGCGTAGAAAGGACTGTGGAGGTCTTTTGCAGAGATCCCCTAGTCTAACACTGCCTGCTCCTCAGCTTGCAGGTGTTCTGGGGGTACTGGAGGCCTCTTCACCTCACTTTCTTGTGCCCTTCTCCCCCAGTGCCTTCAGAGAGAGCTTAACCTTAGCATGCCCTCCATGTTTTACAGGCCAACACAGGACATCTCATTGCCATTGTCTACCAGGAACTCTCAGCTTCACAGCCCTACTTCGTCCCTCACATCTGGAGGTTCTTTGTCTTTGCTGCAGTCTCCACCATCCACTAGATTATCTCCTGCTCAACATCCCCTAGTCCCAAACCAAGGAGACCACTCAGCTCACCTGCCTAGGCCGCAGCAGCATTTCCTTCCTAATCAGGCTTACCAGGGTGATCATTACCGTCTCACCCAGCCGGGCCTGAGTCAGCAGCAACAGCAACACCACCACCACCATCACCAGCAGCAGCAGCCAGGAGAAGCCTATTCAGCTATGCCTAGGGCTCAGCAGTCTTCTGCTTCTTATCAGCCAATGCCAGCAGATCCTTTTGCCATTGTTTCCAGAGCCCAGCAGATGGTTGAGATCCTCTCAGATGAGAACCGGAACTTGCGACAGGAGTTGGAAGGATGCTACGAGAAGGTGGCAAGACTGCAGAAGGTGAGGCTCCCATGTTGGGATATTAGAGTCTCCTATATATCTTGCATGTTTAACATGGATGGAAAAGTTTCCATTTGTGGATACCTGCTTGACTTATGGGCAGGCCTTCAGGATTCTTATATCTGAAGGTTAGATCTGGATCAAACTTTGGAAAAAGCCTCTACCTTTTTTTCTAGGAGAAGTAACATTTTATATTTATGTGAGGAAGAGAAAAACATATTTATACAGTTTTCCCAGACACCATAGCCTTAAGAAAACTTGAGTGATTGTTTTAGGATCCTGATAGGTCGAGAAACTTCTTCATAAGGTCAAGAACAATGGTGATGTCTGTGGAAGTGAAGACCTGCCAGCATAAAGACTTTCTGTCTTGATTATATTTTCCCAAATACTGAATTTGAATTCTAGATATAAAATCATAGTTTCTAGAAAAATCTCACCATTGAAATTAGATACTACCCTACCTTGTTCTGGAAAAGGCTTAGAGCACTTTTCCAAGTGGGAGTTCCCATGGTGACAGTTTTTCAACACCCACTTCCTTATCCTCCTCTTTGCTTTGGTCCTTCCCTACAACTCAAATTCAACATCTGCTCTCTCTGGTGTGTGTGTGGAGGGGTGCAGGAGGGGCTTAGCACCACAGCTGGGTGACAGGTGACAGCCCTAGGCTGAGGAAGTAGAAAAAGGAATGTACCCCCCCCCAGTTCACATTCTTCCCTGGGCCCTTCTTGTCTCCTGCAGCTGGGACTTGAGCTCTTGAGTGCTCTAAGCTAGGAACCTTAGCTCTTGGCTTCCAGTGGCTGTCTGTGAATAGGGTTATGCCTTTGGCAGCCTCTTTGCAGCTTTTGTCATTGTAGAGCTCCTGTGGTTTGATCTCCAGACAATGCAAACTGTTCAGGGAGGTGCGGGTGAAGGTGGGGGAGGGAGGGGAGGTTGCCTGGTATTGTTCAGCAGCTCTGTCCTTAGGAGACACCCGCAAGTGGAAATTTAAGGGGCCTGAATGAAGCTGAGAATTTGTAAACCCCAAATCTGGGTCCTAAAGGAGAGAGGACATACTGTCTGCTAAGTATTTTCATGTAGTAAAAACATTTCCCCCAAAAGTTCCCAAATCAGGATGGGGTTGTTGGGGTTGAGTGAGAACTGTTTCTCCCTGACTTTGCCCCCTCTCCATTTAAATTTTTTCTCCATCTATTTAACTCTACCCCCCATCACAATGGTTCGCTAAGTGGATCATATTCACACACTAGAGGCCAACTGGTCCAGTTTGACTGATTAGGTCTAACAGTTGATACCCTTCCCTAAACTCTGCTCAGGGTGGCTCAGCTCGAGTGTTGGGGGAAGGGAAGACCAAACCAGTGCTGCAGTGGGTGAGAGGCACAGGTGAGGTAGAAGAGGAAAAGGAAAGTGGGAGATACCAGCTGGTGTCAGAACAAATTAGGAGGCCCAAGGCTTATGAGCAGTCGAAGTAGACAGAAAAAGTCTGGAAACTCACCCCCCACTCTCCCTCTCCCCTGCTGCCACCACTGAGCAGACAAAACTAGTGGATGTGCCCTCCCATGACTTCTTTTCCTGGAAGGTTCTGTTTACGGGTGTGCAACTTGCCCTTTTGGAGGGTACAGTGTCTACACAGGGGGGTAGGGAAAGGATTGGTACAAGATCTTGAAATAGTACTCTGAACAACTTGAGTAGAGGGACTGCCTTCCAGGTGTGGCATTCTGTGCAGAGCTGGAAAGCCTTGTCTTCTAAGGGCTGCCCAGAGCAGACCAACACCAAGCTGCTCTTTCAAATGGAAATGTTTATTTTCTCTACTCAGCACTTGAATTTCACGCAGAAGCTTTATCAGGCTCAAGCCTTGCAGATCATGTCTCTAAATTCCATTCACCAGTTTCCCCCTTCTGTGCTGCTATCTTGGTGCCATCTGCAAGGAGAAAAACATTCTCAAGTCTGCTCTTTTCTGTGGTGTAAGCCTCATTTGTTTGCAGGCAGTCCTTGCATCAGGCATAATTTTGGAGCTGGGGCAGGTGGAATCTGAGTTGTTTAACCACACCTTTCCCCCACGCTACCAGACTCCTACTTTTGCCCCTGAAGCACCCTGAGGTTTGTTTGTTAAGGAGGATAGTGAAAAACTGAGAGGGAATGCAGAATGGTTGCAAGAATCAAATTTAATTGGGAATTTGCTTAATAGTCTGTGGGGTTTATTTGTCTTATTCAAATTATATGCAAATAGCTCTGCGGTTATTATATGTGCAATGGAGCTATAATGGTTACAGAAAGACTCTGGAGTCTAATTTCTTATTTTCTTCCTGTTTTGGGCTGATTGGGGCAAAACCCTTTCCATTTGATGTCTTGTGGTGGTGTTTTTTCCGTTTTACCAGATTTGCAGATGTGTCATGAAACACAACTCTGATCATGAATTTCTGTTTCAAAATCTGTACTCATTTCCCACTGACTATGGGATCAAGTCCAATTGCCTGGCATTGAAGCCTTTTTATGATCTGACTCCACTCTATCTTTGCAGCCAGATCTCATTAGCTTTCCCCTGTGTACCCCATAGTGTCCAGCCAAATAGGACTACTGGTCATTCTGGGAATGCATTTGCAAACTCAGGATAGAATACCCTTCCACTCACCTGTGCTCATTGAAATCTGATCCAGCTTTTAGGATCTGACTCTAAATGCCACCACCTCCCTGAAATTGTCCTCCTCTCCCTTCATCCCCAACCAGGAATAACCTCTTCCTCCCCTGCACTTAATAGGACTACTCTTATTTTTCTTAATAATGCCTCTTTCCCTATATTCTTTTACTTGGTTTGCTCAAAATCTCCTCGAGGTCAGTGATAATGTCCTCACTCATATTTATATACCCCATAGTCCCTTAAAGAGTTTTTGTAAATATTTGGCCCTTGGTAAATATTTGTTAAACTTAACTGAACTACTACATGAGTCTGAGGCTTAGAGTTTTTACGGTTTGCTTCTGCCACTAACTTGATGTTGGAAAAGGCAATTTATCTCTTTTCTCTGCTAAAATGAGGAGAAATATCCTTGTGAAGGCAGATATCATGGCAAATTGAAATAAACATGAGAAAGCCCTTTGAGCACTCTAGAATAACATTATCTAAATACATATACATTATTATTTTCAAAATTAAAAAGTTCTTACTCAGATAGGAAAATCATTTATAACTATACTTACGAAATTTATTCTCTCCTACTACCTTCTCTGAAGGCAGAAACTGTACTTTTTTTTAACCTGAGAAACTGTCCTGAGCCAGAGAGATAATTACTGAGCTTTAAGGTGAATTTAGAAGTCCTTCTGGGAAACTTTTCTTATCTGTGTTATGCCTCCTGGCGATCTAAAAAGCCCTGGGCTAAACTGTCATTAAGAATTTGCACGTCCGTTTTTTCCTACCATCTTTCCCATCAAGATTCAACCATCCCCACTATCTTTCTTTTTTTTTCTTTTCAGGTGGAGACAGAAATCCAGCGTGTCTCAGAGGCATATGAAAACCTTGTGAAGTCATCCTCCAAAAGAGAAGCCCTGGAAAAAGCCATGAGAAACAAACTTGAGGGGGAGATTCGAAGGATGCATGACTTCAACAGGGATCTGAGAGGTGAGGGAATCACTTCTGAAGCATCAGCCTGTTAAGCATACGTTGAGGCTCTTCAGTTTGTTCAGCCCTCTAGTATGATTAATAAATTGCAAGGCATAGACCAGGTCAGGATTTTGTAACTGCAATAATACTTGGTCCCAAGCTTGCTTAATCAAAGTGGGATGAACTGATGTGTTCATCAGATGGTACCCATCCTGGGACTCCTGGACCCACCTGCCTTTCCCCCACAATTGGTGCTGCCTCTCTTCTTTAATAGGTTTTGCAGAGGCCAGTATTTTGGCAGTACAAGCTTGAAATAGTGATATCCTTCATTGTTTCTAGCACTACCTCCTTGTATTTTTACCCTAACATGATAATTTTGAAGGTGGAGAGAAATAAACACTTTCAACACCTTCAAAACTGATGACCTTGGGGATGTTGTTTTCTGTCTTTGGATTTAGCTTATCTTATCTATAAACTGAGGGAACGGAACTAGATGCTGCCTATGGTCCCCTTCCAGCTTTGACATTTCATAATTTTAAAGACTTTATAATAACTTTGATGCTTTTTCTCCAGGTGAATGAAAGATACATATTCAGGGATAGATTCCTATGCTGAAATTTAGAATTCTGCACTTAGATTTTGTCAGCATGGAACGCAAGTGTTAAGTGCTCAACTCCTCTTCCCCTGCAAGGGTCTAGTTTTGTTTAGGGATCTACATTTGCAAACCTATGTCCATGTCACCCATTTTTGTGTCACAAGAAGAAGCAGGCTTGTTTTACCCAAGGTTGGCATTGAGAGGGCCAACAGCATGTGCATGAAAGTTTGTGTATGGGGCTCTGTTGATTGTGTCTGAATTCTACAGAGCGCCTGGAGACTGCCAATAAACAGCTTGCAGAGAAGGAATATGAGGGGACAGAGGATACCAGAAAAACCATCTCTCAGCTCTTTGCAAAAAGTAAGTCTGAGCTCTGGCTAGTGTGGCTCAGTTGGTTGAAGTGTCGTCCGTACACCAAAGGTTGTGGGTTCAATTTCCGGTCAGGACACATACCCACGTTGCAGGTTCGATCCCCAATTGGGGAAAGTATGGAAGGCAACTGATTGATATTTCTCTCACATGGCTGTCTCTCTCTCTCTCTCTCTCAAATCAATAAAATAAATTAAATTAAAAGTAAAAAAAAAAGTCTGCAATCTTTAGCTGCAGGTAATAATGTGTGAATGGCAATGAGGTGTGGGAAAAGGTCACACAGTTCTGTTTAACCTAGAAAAGTCAGGGCAGAGTGAATGTCATCTAGGAAATATTTTTTCCTGTTCAAGCATGAAGTTGGGAGAATTTGTTCTTTTATTTCTAGGCCAAGAAGGCTGCTTGCCACAACATCTAGTGATATCCACATGGCTCTTTCTGCAGAAAAGTCCCTTGACATCCCTGCTTTTGTCATGGCTAGCTGAAAAGGACTTTAGTGACCTTGGGGTCCTTTAATGTTGACAGGATTTGTTTTTGAAGGCTTCATGTGCTGGCTCTGGTAGAGATGGGATTAGCTTGCAGGACTGATGATTAGTGTTTGCAATACCTAACCTGTTCCTGGGGCTCCCTTAGTTAAAACACCTTGTATTATCATATTATATCTTGGTGGACTACAAGGCTAGCTAGAGGGGGACCACTGCTATGGCCTGAACTATGGACTCTGATTACAGAGTTGGAGGATATGGGGGAGGGCAGAACTATGTCTTCCTTATACTAGTGTTTCCTTTGGAGATACTCCCAAGACCGTGACAATGAATTAATCTTCTTTATCGACCCCTAATGGACTCCACCCAGTGAGACAATGCCTTATTCTTTCTAATTGCTACAATAAAACTGGCAATAAGAAAAACTACACAGTGGATTGAGTCCACAGGGAGAGTGAGTTCAGTGGAAACATGAACTACCCCCACTTCTGCAGATGTCCTTAGTTGGTGTCCCCTGCCCCCAGCCTCCCTCAGTATGGCTCCCAGCTGGAGTAGTGCTTGGTGGGACTTGTCAGGCCCCATCTTTGCTGGGCCTCCATATGACCCTTTCAAGTCATTCCACGCAGCTTCCAGTGAGCTTTTACAAGTGTGTTTGATCTCCACTTGCACTATCCCCCTCCCTTAATGGCTGCTCCGTGCTCTGGCTTAACAACTGGGAATTTTTCTTCCTCATTTCCTTGAATCTGCTGTTCCTTTATCAGTATGTCCTAGAGGAAGGAATGTGGTTTTTCTGGTGTCATCAGTACCTACTGTAAATTGTTGTGAAGTTGCTTATCTGGTGTCACATTTACTCTGGAATCTAGTTAACTGGTGGAAAGGGTGGCAGCCTCCCAGGACAAAACAAAACAAAACAAAACAGAAAAATGTACGGTTTCTTGCCCTGGTTCTGCTGGTTCTCTATGTGGAGTTAGTATTTAAAATGTCTTAGTAGCTCTGCTACTGATTTATAAAATGTGGTAATTTAGCAGATCAAACTATACTAACAGCAGAGTGAAAGACTGTTAAATGGTTCCAGAAGGAGAAAGTGGACTCCACCTCTCAGGCAGGGAAGAGGGCATGATTTGTGGCCCTTTAATTTCTTTTGCCTTTGGACTTTGCTTTTGGTTGGAACTGTGGCAGGAGCCAAGAAAGCCCTTTTGAAAAACCTCTCTGGGGTATGTGCTCGAGCTACCGTAGAGAGGCCAAACCAACTGAGCCCTAGGAGAAGTCAGTCTGGTTCACTAGAAAGAGTTTAGAACACTTTGGCCTTAAGTATGGTCCCTACTACTTATTTTACCGATTGTGGGACCTTGTGCAAGTTACTTAAGTCCTCTGAGTCTCTGTTTCTTCATATGCAAAATGGAGAAGAGAAGAAGACCTTCCTTATGTGGTTGTTCTGAGGGTTAAGTTCCTACAATACTTGGTATGCAATAACTATTCAAAAAATGGTCATTTCTTTTTAAAAAAAAAATATCTTTATTGATTTCAGAGAGAGGAAGGGAAAGGGAGAGAGAGAGTTGAAACATCATTAAGAGAATTATTGATCGGCTGCTTCCTGCACGCCCCCTACTGGGGATCGAGTCTGCATCCTGGGCTTGTGCCCTGACCAGAAATTGAACAGTGACCTCCTGTGTCCTAGGCCGATGCTCAACCGCTGAGCCATATTCGGCCAAGTCAATGTTCATTTCTTTCCAAGGTACATATGAATAGATATATAAAGTCAGAGTGGGAAGGAAGGGGAGGCTGCCCTATTAAAGTTTCTCCTACAAACTTAAATATTAAGGTCTCAAGAGGAAGAGTATCTCCAAATGAGAAACAACACTGCTCTTTGAGTTTCAGGTATGAGGTCTGTCCTAGTTAGAAGGGGAAGAATCTAAAAAAGCACAGAGAATAGCTACATGTGTCATTATCATCTGTAGATACAATGCAATTATAGATTGAACTTGTTTAAAAACTGGTAGTGAGTAAAGTGTGGGATTTGAGGTTTCATGCATTTTATGAAATACGATTTCTAGATTGATTTTAATATACTTTCATGGGGGAGACAATGGGAAAATTGGGGGAGGGGCCGCTTTGATTGTGTTTTTGCTAATACAAGACCATTTGAAGATAAAATTGAGGAGACAAGCCTACTTGTTCTTCTGATGTGTGTGTGTTCTCCCTTGTGTAATACTTTTCCTAACAGTTTTTATATTTACTTTCTCATCACTTCTGTTCAACAGCCACACAGTTAAGTGACTGTTCTTAATTTATCCAGCAAGTTAGTGGTTGAGACAGTGATGGAGTCCAGATCTTGGTTTCCTGGTTCATTTAGCTGTGAGTAAGAACTCCACAATGTTTAGTAATGGGTATGATTGACAGTTGTCCTTAGGTAAGGTTTTGAGCCAGCTGCAGAATGGCAGTGTTGATATTTCATGTCCTTATAGATAAGGAAAGCCTGCGGGAGAAGGAAAAGCTGGAAGCTGAGCTCGCCACTGCCCGTTCCACCAATGAGGACCAAAGGCGACACATTGAAATCCGAGACCAGGCCCTGAGCAATGCCCAGGCCAAGGTGGTAAAGCTGGAGGAAGAGGTATGTGTAGTTTCCTCAAGTAGCCTGAGAGTGGAAGAGCTGGGAAATCAAGGGCACCGGGGGCTCCCCATTTTGGTGAACTGGCAGTTGCACTGTCTTCCAACAGAAAGGTGCCATCTGCTACTTCTAGTTATAGCCATGCTGATGCATATGGCTTTTGATTTTTTTTTCTGCAACTTCTTTTCTTTGGCTCCAGAATAAAAAATCACGAAGGTCAAGGAGCAGTTTCCATTTGCTCATTCATATAATAAGCTAACACCTTCCCACCAAGTTCTTACTAGGTACCAGCCCTGCCTTAGGCCTGTGACCTGTGATAAATATATATAAATTCCGCCCTTACAGGGCTTTATCTAGGAATGGTTAGAAAATGATTTCAGATAATCTAAAGTACTCCAAGGATCTTGAAGTCAGAATGATCCTTGTCTTCCCATGCTCAGTTACATGTTGGTCCCCTCAGATAAAAAAATTAATCTTTTAAAAAAATATTTTATTTATTGATTTCAGAGAGAGGAAGGGAGAGGAGAGGGAGAGAAGCATCAATGATGAAAGAGTCATTGATAGGCTGCTTCCTGCACGTCCCCTGCTGGGGACTGAGCCCTCAACCCGGGCATGTGCCCTGACCAGGAATCGAACCACGATCTTCTGGATTATAGGTTCAACCGCTGAGCCATGCTTGCCGGGCTAAAAAATGAATCTTGATGGCTCTGCCTCTTGTTGTTGAATTTATTTTGCAGGTGGATCTTAGGATAAAAGCAATCTGGGAGGTATCGGACAGGATGAGACCCAGGGACAGTTTACATTTTATGGCAGGCCAAAAGTTGTGTCCTTGTTCTTACTGGCCAGGTTCTGGAATATAGGTATGTGGTGGGGTGAAGTTGTCAGTTATTTGTGTGCAAAGATGGAGCCTTCCCTTGACAAACTCAAGGGCCCCCAAACTACTAAGTATATGATTAATATGTAGCTGATCAGCCTTGATGTAGATGTTACTCGATTTCAACACTAAGCTGTGTTTGTGTGAAATAGAGGGAACTTTGCTGCTGGCTTGCCACTAATTGATCTTGGATGTCAGTTGTCATTGTATTAGAGTGCTACTAACTCTTAGATGTTTTGCACTTCAGGGAATGGGTGTGTTCTAGAAAAAAAATTGGTGCTAAAGTATAACTTTGTAAAGAAAATTTCACGTCTCCCTGACTTATCTCTTCTAAAATTTGAATTGTTTAAAAAGTAGCCTCCAAAGCAAGTGGAAAGCTTTATAAACTTGAGAGCAAAATATTTAGTGAACAAGCCCTTGGCATTCTGGCTATTGTATGTGAGGCATTTTCCTACCTTTACTCATTACCTGTTCCTCTCCCTCAGTAAGAATGGTTCTAGTTCCTGGAGATCTGATTTACAGGTATACTTTGCTTCCTTTCTTGGATATTAAAATGCTTGTTGGAGCTGGGTTGTGGGTTTATACTTTTTCAATAGGCAACACCATCTAACCTATGATGTCCTTTAATCTGAATTGCTTAATTGTTAAACTTTAGGTTGTGTAAAATTAGGCTAATGTCCTGCTTCATGAGTTGTCTACATCAGAAATATCACTAAGATGCTTTACTGTGGGGTGGGGGAGTGGGTAGGGAGATTAATAAAAAAATTTATATGCATATATGTATAACCCATGGACACAGACAATAGTGTGAGGAAGGCCTGGGGGGGGGGGCGTGGATATGGGGTGGAGGGGACCAACAGGGGGAAAAAAGGGAGATATCCGTAATACTTTCAACAATAAAGATAAATAAAAATAAATAAATAAAAATTGGGGTAAAAAGATGCTTTATTGTAAATGAGGAATACTTATGTATTCCTGGTGTCCAAGTCTAAGGAGCTTAGCACACTCTTTAGCCTTTTGTTATACCTCATATATACCCTTCCTCCCCCTTTTTGCAAGGAAATTGCAGAGGATAAGACTGTATTCTTTTAGAGAAGGGAAAACTGAGAGACCCACTGAGAAGAAGTAGCTTGCTGGTGGTCACATGGCAAGTCTTGGGTAGAGCCAGGAATAAAACTGGAATCTCATGACTCTTCATTCCCTAGACCCTGCTGCCTCTCTCCCTGTCTGAATCATCTTTTGGTTCCACTCCTAAAAAGAAAATGTGGGCGCTTGTTCAGATTTAGTAACCTCTGTATCTTTTAATTAAAAAGATTGCTTTACCCATTGGGCCCCTCTTTTTCAACAGACTATGGGAAACTTATCCAGACTGCTCTGAGGTTGAGGTGTACAAAACAACCTCATTCTGCTCCTCCAGAAAGGGTGCCTATCTAGTTGGAGATAAATGGAGACAAAGACTCTGCAGCCGTCTTGGTTTGCAGTGTCTGGGGGCTTGGTGGTAACTGCTTATTAATTATTAAAATAATATACATGTATGGAGAGGATCTTAATCTGTAGTTCCCACTGAGCAGCCCTCACTGCGACAGTTGCCTGAAATACATTTCTGCTTTGAAACGTTTGAGGTTTCTCTGTACATTTGTTCCAGAGATTTTTAGTTGTTTTCCAAGGTTCTGCCCCCAAATACTTAGATTCACAATTTATAATTTAAAGGAGAGGTCCTAAATATTTGCCTAGGATTGAATGGTGGCACCTAGCGGCCAGATATCTCAAATGAACTCATCAGTTATTGTTAATTTTTTAGTCTTCAGCCAACTTGTACTTTTTCATGGAGTCTAGTTGTTGGAAAATTATGAGTTGCTTGTGCTAAAGGAGGTAGAACATTTGATGGGGAGAGCAGGCTGGGAACCTGCTCCCTGACAGAATCCAAAGGCAGAGACCATGTAATGTCTTCTAGATGCTCAAGTCAGATCACCTCCAACACACAAGAGAGGCTTGAAATCACGCCTCAGGGAAAAAACACTGCTTCTTATTTCCCTTTTTGTTTCAGCAGCCTATCAGAGCAAGGATTGCTTGTAGGTGGTGTTAGTCCTGTCTCCTCTATAACATGCAAAGGAAAACATCTCTTTCCCTTATCCTCAAATATAGGAATTGATCATTGAAGTTTTGCTTTTTGGCTATGACTCAACCCCCATTAGGCCTTGTTCTTCCTGGGGTAACATTTTTAAGTATGGAACATTCAGGAGGTAATTAAGGTGAATAGATAGCTCGGGAAGTCATCTAGTCAGGAGTCTTTATTGTGATTCCTTAACAAAATTAGTAAATGCTTCTAAATCAAGAAGGGTATCATGAGTAGAAAATGTATTCCTCTCTCTGAGATGGCTCAAGTACAGTCATGTTCGAAGGCAGAAGGATATGTCAGATGCCTGCCTGTGTCTCATAAACAAATAATTTGGTTATAGTTTACTAATGGCAGCATGAATTTTCCTTAGAAGTTCTTCCAGAGAAACTTTTTTCTTCTACTTAGCAAATGAGAACTAGGGAAATTAACCCAAATTAAGCCTTTTGTCTAGGAAATACTTTGTTAGCTACTAAATACAAGGTCACTCAAATAACTTTTGCACTGCATCAAGGTGGTCAGGTCAATATATATATATATATATATACACATATATATATATACACACACACACACACACACACACACATATATATGTATGTATATATTAGTTTTAGGTTTTTGAAGTAATGATTTGACATATATATATATATATATATATGTTATATGTCAAATACATCTCAATTTTAAAAAGGTTATCCAGGAGAGATTATGACTAATGGTCTGAGGACCCTTGCATGCCTTCATGTCTTTCTCTCTACAAAGTCATCATTTAGATACTTTTCCTGAAAGCTATTCCATCTTTCTAATCCCACCAAGTCTCTTGCCCATGATACTCTATTCACTGTGTTCTAAGATCTACACAGAAATGGTGCCTCAGGCTTACAGAGAACTTCCTCCTGCAATCACAACTTCCTCTTCGAAGTTCAGCACAGATTTTCTCATGGACCCTGCTCTGCTGACATGGAGGAAGGTATCTTGCCAGGAAGGGGACAGCGCTCTAACTAAAGAGCAGACCTTTTCTTTTTGTGAGTCACTCTGATCCAGGTTTTGCCACCAATCTTTAGCCTATGCAGCAGGCAGCTAGCTAAGACAAATGGTGCCTTTCCATCCTTGCTCTTATCTTTCGGGACACGTAGGTCCTATTGAAGTGGAGGCTCATTAAACTCCAAGTCAAAAGAACTCTGTGTCCTACAGCAACCATGGTATTCTCCCATTCAAAGAGACCTTCCCCTGCCCCCACTAATTTGACTTCACTGGAGAGTTTCGACAGATGCCTGGCATATTCACTCACAAGGCTCAAGGCAGCCCAGGCTTCTGGCTGGTTGCTGTCTTATGATCCAGAGCTGAGCCACCACTTGGGTAATTGTTTTAGGGATGGTGGGAAAAAGACGCTGGCAAGATCAAAGAGGGAAGATGCTGCGGGTGGGCTGCTTACTGAGCAAAGTGCACAGGAAGGAACAGAGTGGAATGTGGGAGGGCTGGCAGAAAGATCCAGTAAGTCTTGTTCTTTAGCTTTAGGCGGTGAGAATGACAGCCACAGAGATTCAGGAAAAAGGGGCCCAAATGTTAACCTTTTCTGAACTGCAATGGCTGCTGATGATTTAGACATCACAGTGATGACTTTTAGTGGCAGTGCATTTTCCAGAGCCCTTTTGCCACTCCACTCAATTCTCCAAACTAAATTCATATTGTTTTACTACATTTCCACCATTAACTGTTTATGGCTAATATTTTCTATTTCTAGATTTCTTGCCACTTATTTGATTTATCTTCTTTGGTTTTAGAGATGCATGATCT
Source organism: Miniopterus natalensis (assembly GCF_054644295.1). Taxonomy (NCBI): domain Eukaryota; kingdom Metazoa; phylum Chordata; class Mammalia; order Chiroptera; family Miniopteridae; genus Miniopterus; species Miniopterus natalensis. The sequence continues at coordinate 20,879,050 of NC_142103.1, forward strand.
TCTGCTATCACACCTATCCACACAGTAGCATAACTAGTCTTCTTGTTTCTCAGTATTACAGGAAGATGGTCTAGCCCGGCCAGGCATGGCTCAGCGGTTGAGTATTGACCTAGGATCTAGGAGATCGTGGTTCAATTCCCAGTCAGGGCACATGCCCAGGTTGCGGGCGTGATTCCCAGTTGGGGGCGTGCAGGAGGCAGCCGGTCAATGATGACTCTCTCATCATTGATGTTTCAACTCTCCCTCTCCCTTCCTCTCTCTGAAATCAATAAAGATATATTTTTAAAAATTTTCTATTAATACAGATAAATTTAAAAAAATTTTAAAGGAAGATGATCTAGGCATGGACATTTATATGTCTAACCCCAAATACTCTTCAAACAATAAGACTTCGTTGGTGTAGGTAAAACTCACACAATGGTTATGATGTATTATAAATGTGGATGGAAGATCCAAGGGTGTGAATTGCATATGCATTTAGAGTGCTGATAGCAATTCAGATAAAGTATATATCCACCAGGAATCTTCCAGAATGTTCTGATGAATTTTTGAATTATTTGAAGGACATTTCATCTAAGGATGACATTTCCCATAATTATGGCAGCATATTTTCTTTGAAATAGGTGTTGTTCCACCCAGTATGTTAAGAGATTATGTCCTCACCCCAAATAGAGATGGACTGACCTCTTAGAGCTTGGTTTTCTCGTTTTTTTCCTGACGATTTTGGTTTTTGAAATTCCCAAGTTTGAAGCCCTGTATATTTTTCTTAAGTCTTTTTAACAGAATGAACTTCATTCCCTTGGTAGCAAGTTTCTAGAGATGGTTTCTACTCTTTAATTCTTTTAATATCCACCAGTGGACCACAGTCTCTTGGCAATGGACAGAGGCAGCTTGCTAATACCAGGGTAGTGTTTCCAAATTGCTTCAGAGGGAACTCTTACTTGGAGCCAGGGACTCCTGGGTAAGGCTAAATCAAATCAAATGGAAATCACTGAAAGCTCACGGAGCAACATATAACCAGTTGTATAAAGGAAAGGAGCAAAGAAAGTACATTTCAATTGTGACATTTGTGATACATCGAGTGTTTGGAGTTGTAGGCAGTAGATGGGAAGATGAAATCAGACATAATGTAAGATGTTCTCTGTCGCACTGGACTTAGTTCTGTATCATTAGCCTCAGTGTCCTTTAGCCAATGGCATGTTTGTATATGTTGATGTTCATTCAGCTAGTAATAATAGTCCATCCCCTCTATGCATCCGTCTATATATTTCTTCGTGATCTATTAAGACTTAATTTTTTTGAGCAGTTGTAGGTTCACAGCAAAATTAAAGGGCAGGTATAGAGATTTTTCTGTATTCCTACTGCCCCCCCCACATGAATAGCCTCCACCATTGTCAACATCCCCCATCAAAGTAGTACATTTGTTACAATTGATAAACCCATTTGATACATCATAGTCACCCAAAGACCATAGCTTACATTATAGTTCATTCTTGGTGTTGTACATTCTATGGGTTTGGATAAATACAAGGGTGGACAAAAGTAGGTTTGCAGTTGTGAGTATGAAAAACACAGTCTATTCTTGTATTATTATTTAATTATTTTCCATACGAACAACTCTAAACCTACTTTTGTCCACCCTTGTATATAATGACATGTATCCATCAATATGGTATCATATTTATTTCTACCACCAATATATTTTTTAACATTTTGAAAATATTTCCAAATCTTTCAAGTTTTATCTTCTTTAGACAGATTTGGAAATTTAAGTGCACACAGATTTTACAGTTAGTGATAAGTCTAGTAGAAAACCCAGATCTCTTAATTCTAAAATATCCCACCCTATGCTTTGTCCACCAGTGAATAAATGGAAAAGGTTAATGATTAAATCACTTCCTTGCAAATGGCTGAGACAAATGGGTAGCTCTGGGGGCCCTGCAAGTAATTTTGTATATAGCCATCCTTTAAAAAAATGAATTTGAAAGACATCCACAGTTGTTGGAAGGAGGGAAGAGATGCCATCACGTGGTATTCATTTGCAGAGATCAGATTCTCCTGAGTCAGAAGGGGGTTAAGAGATCTGCCAAATGCTTGGGAATGGGTTCAAATTGTTGCAGAAGTGCAGTGGGAAAGTATGATTGATTGAACTCAAGAGTATTTGTTCTATTCTTCAATAAGTTGCTTTCCTGCTGTTCTTTCTCCCAGTTTTCCCTTTTTAAAACTTATCTCTTAACAGGAATTATTTGAAACCCTTATCTTGACTTGCCAAGCAAAGTAAATACATTTAACAATGTGTGTGTTTATTGTTTGTATATTTGCAGTTAGCTAAGCTATGCTATGCTCTTATTTGTTTTTATATTTGATAGTTATTTAATGTTAACTGGTCACCAAGAATACAGTGAACAGTGAATTAGAACTAGAACCTAAAACAGATAGGGAGGAAAATAGAAGGGCCCTGCTCTTAAGTGGCTTATGGGATACTGCCCTCAAATAGGGCAGGGACTTTTTCTTGCTTCCCATTGGATCACTACTGCTCTCAGATGTAAAATAGGGCCTGGCATGTGATAACCATCCAGTAAATATCTGATGAATGAATGAATGAATGAATGAATGAATGAATGAATGAATACATGAATGAAATTTTATAAAATGATTGCTTATAGAGTGCACATTACGTATGAGAGGCTCTAGGGAAGAGCAGCCATCAGAGCCAGGTAGGATTATTCAAGGAAGAACTCCTGGAGAGTTTGTTGATATATTAAGGGGAGATAATGAAATTATTAGACTGATACAAAGCTGATCACATGCATTGTAGGCCTGGTCAAATTTTAAGGCAGTAGCAGCCCAGAATATTGGTAAAGGCATTTTTAAGAGCCACACCTAGGCTGGAAAGGGACTCGATCCCCAGTGGGGAGCATGCAGGAGGCAGTTGATCAATGACTCTCTCATCATTGATGTTTCTATCTCTCTCTCCTTCTCCCTTCCTCTCTCTTAAATCAATAAAGATATATTTTTTTAAAAAGAGCGAAATGAGGAAGGAGGTGTAAAAGTGCCTTGGATATAGTAGGGACCTAATTGATACTATTTGAGTAGATTGCTTTTATTCTTAAATAAGGCAGTTTCATAATGTGCTACTTGGGGAGGTCTGTTATAGCAGCTGTATGTAGGATGGATTGATTGTGTGTGTGTGTGTGTGTGTGTGTGTGTGTGTGTATGTACATGTGTGGTTGTGTGTAGATGGGAGAGGGTAACTGAAAGTAAGGAGATATGTTAGGTTATTTATAATTTCAGTTGTGAAATAGGAACTTAAACTATGCAGGCTATAAAAATATAAGGAAATGCAAGAATGTGAGAGAGATTAGTTAGAATTAAGACAAAGCCATAGATAGGATATAGTAGACAAAGGGAAGCAAGATGAATAGCAATTCCAAAATTTTGAGACTGGAAAAATAAGGTATGTAATGACAATGACCGAACTATCCAAAGGATAGCATTTTGAGGGAAAATGAAAGCAATCTGGGGCATATTAACTGCCAGAGTGAAAAATCTTGCATTCAGCGAGAGGTCTATGATGAAAGAGAGCATGATAACCTTAAAAATAGGAATATAAGTTGCTGTTGCAAGTGCAGCGTGAAGGAGATCTCCAGGTGTAGAGCAAAGTTTCTCAAGCTCAGCATTGTTGATATTTGGTGCCAGATAATTATTTGTTGGTAGTGGTGGAGGAGCTGTCCTGTGTTCTATGGGATATTTAGCAGTATCCTTGGCTTCTACCCATGAGATCCCAGTAGCAACCTATCCCCAGCTGTAACAACCAAAAATGTCTCCACACATTGCTAAATGTTCCCTGGAAGGAAAATCATCCCCAGATAAGAACCATTGGTATAGAGGCAAAAGAGTAAACTACCATAGATTGGACCTTTAGGGTATAGCAAAAGGTAGGGGGTGGGTTTGGAAGGGAAGGTGGGCCTAAATAATTAAGACAGAAAGTAAGAGTGATTTAAGGAGCCACATTAGGAGAACATAGAATGAGGAAAAGCAAGGGAAATGGGGCTTTGATAGGTTTTTGAAAATTGGCATTTGGTAAGAAAACTCGAATGGATGGAATGATTTCCCCCATTTACTTACTCTCTGGAGGGAATTTGGTTTAAGTGATGGATTTACCTGGATTCTTCTAGGGACCATGGGTACTCGTCCCCATCTTGGCTTTAGAAACTTTCCAAGTGAACTTTTGCTTCCTTGAACACTTTTCACAGAAAAACAAATCATCTGTGATCCTATGGAGACTACGCACATTTATGTTCTGTCTCTGGCATGCACGTACATGCACACAAACTAAGGCAGGACTTTTGTTTTTATCTCCAAGAGTGTTCCTTTAAGGAATTCTAGGATCTTAGCCTTACTTATCAGTCAGTGTTGAAGGCTAAAAGGGGAAGGTTAGATTCATAAAATATTTGTGAGTTAAAGGACTATTAGAGAACATACAAGATCGTCTGTCTAGCACAGAGTTGTTGTTTTAATGTCTTAAAACTTAGTGCACAGGGTGTACGTAAAAGATAGAATGCTATATCCAATGGCAGTGAGGGGTGAAATACCATGGGGTCCTCAGGAATCTTAAGTTATGTAACCATGCTGAAGTGTCAAGGGTAAAAAAATGATGGACTGAGGTAAGATGGGAGACCCATTCTCTAGGGAAGACAGCACTCAAGAATGTGTATATGTACATATATATACACACATACATACATATATATATGTGCATTTTAAGAGGTAACAATCTCTTTTGAAATGAAGTTTTATGTTAAACGCCAATATACAAAATGCATATCAGAGGAGCCATTTGATACAACTCGCCCACCGTAGTGGCCTCTGATGCACTCCACAGCACACTAGGACTCTGGAATACAGTTTGAACATTATTCCAGGGGTTGGCACTTTATCTGTAAAGACCAGAGAGGAAATATTTTCAGTTTTGTGGACCATGCAGTCTCTTGTGCAACTACAACTGGTCAGCTCTGCCATTATTGCGGGAAGGCAGCTATAGCCAATACATAAGTGAATGGGTGTGGCTGGATTTGACCCACTGCTGACCATTTCAGTTTGCTGACTTCTAAAACCCCCCTCATTTTTTACAAATGGGGACTTTGAGGCTGAAAACAGGTAAGCAAATTACCACTAAGAGCAGAGCTAAGCCTAGATTCCAAGTCTCCTGATTACCACCTTGTTCCTTTACCTTTCATTTTGCTGTCAAATAGAAATTTCTGATATGTACCTGTGTGTGTGTGTGCATGCGTGTAAGCATGCATGTGTGTATGTGGTGTGGTATGTGCTCTAAGGGTCTTTAGTTGAATAATACCTTCAACCATAGGTATTTATTTCTCCTAAAGTGTAGGTGCCCCTAAATCATATAATTTTGAGAGAATATGGTACCTTGGCAGCTACTCATTGCTCGGTTTTAATTGTATCGCCATTGAAGGGCCTTGTCCTATAAAGATACCTGAAGCTGTATTTCATGAAGTGTTTGAGGTACAATGTTATATGTCTTTCTGAGAGCAAAAGCTGGGTTTTTAATGTCTTAATTAGACATTGATGTGATAATCAGTTACTGAGATAATGAGAACCATGTTAAGGCTGTCTGGAGTGAATGTTCAAAGTTGAAAGGACTAGAGTATGTGTGACTTGGCATTAACTTTTTCTTTATAAAAGAAAAACAACTCTGTCTTTTTGTACCAAACACTCTACTAAGCACTTCACAAGTTCTCTCATTTGATCTTTATAGAGGTATGCGGCGTTATCTTCTCCGTATTATTGATGAATGAGTAAACAGAAACTCAGGGAGATTAAGCAGCTTGCCTGAGCTTGCATACCTAGTGAGTGGGGTTCCCAAGATTTGGACTTGGGCAGTCTGAAGCCAGAGCTCACGACCTTTACAATTTTACTTTATGGCCTCTCTCTTTACCTAAGAAGGAACCACTGACATTTCTGATGTCATTGGAAGGTGAAGTTGAAGGCTCAGGGTGTCCTATATACTGATCTACCATTTCAGAAGCCTAGCACAGGAGATTAGTTTCTAGAGGAGAGGTGGAAGGAAGAGGGAATTTATCATGATGAGGTGAAAGTAAAGCATATAACATCTGGGATAATGGAGGATTTAATAAACCATATAGACTTTTGTTTATTTCTACACATTGATGAGATCTAGAAAATAGAGTATGTAACTTAGAAGATAGTTGACTTTGTTGGTTGCATTTATAGGGTCTTGCATGGGTAGCATCCAAGAGTTGTTGTTTTCTATCCTTACTTATTTAGAGATGAAGCATTAACTAGGTGATCATAGTTTTTATGGGTGAGCTGCACCCTTTCTGCTTTTAAAGGAGGTAGGAGAATTATGCCAGCAACAGAGGTCCTTGTACCTTGTGGAAAATCATCCCAGTAGCAAAGAAAGCACAATGGGATTTTCCTTGGCCTGCCTTGTGGAAGTTGTCTGATCTGCATGCCTATCCTCAGCCAACTCAGAAACCTCTTTCTCCTTTATGGTTTTTCCCTTTCAAAGGGGTGGCTCAGCAATAGAAATTGCTGGGGATGCTTTTGGTAAGATTTTGAGGTTTCCTTTCTCAAGAAAGGCAGAGCGTGGAGAAATTCACCTGACCCTGGACTGCTTATTTTTCAGTTCTCTGAGCTTACATTGCAGTACTTTACCATCAAGTCAAGAACTGCGTGCTATCTAACTTTAATTGCTTTTAAGTATAACTGCTGTAATTATAGTTAACATTCTCTGCATTAACATTGTGCTGCTCCTCTAGGGTGATTTTCAGAGTGATTCACAAATAAATGCATTCAACTTTAAGTAGTTCATGAGGATAATAGATCTCAAAAGGTGAAGGATAGAGGATATTTTCTTCTTTCCAGTTATTTAAGGCTTAGCAAATAGGAAGGCAGAGGCATCCATGGCCAAAAGTCTTCATTGCCCTAGTCAGTGTTGTTACAAATAGTCATGTATCCTAGGAAAGGAAGGTTTAAGCTTATTGAGGCAAAGAAAATGATGGTTTTTGTTTATTTTATTCCTTAGGTAAAGGTTTAATGGATAAAAACATGTAATTTATAATTTGCCTCATTTGGTTTATAAAGTTAGATTGAACTAGGCTTTGGAATGAAAGGAAATGTCAAGAATGTATAAAAAAAAAAGTAAAAAGTGTTCTTTTCTCAGTCGCCGAGGCAAAATGTACCACCAGTCTGGTAGGAAAATATAACATAGGTTTTTTTTCTAACTGGAGAAAGTTCATTTCCAATTTGGGGAGAGGGCAGTTATAAGGCAGGAGAGTTTCCCCACTAGCACATGCCATTGGTGTCTGACTGGATATTCTACATAGCAGTGATTTGGACTCATTGCCATTAAGGAGTTACCTGGTTTCTACAGTGGGGGAGTCAGGTTATGCTGGCTTGGCTCCAGCTAAATGGGTATGGGCAATGCTGGTAGAGTGAGTAACCTCTTACTTTAAAACTGTCTGCCTGCATAGCTGAAGGGCTTAGGAATTTATTGAAAAGTTATAGTTTAGCTAAATTCTTGAATTTCCTTTTGATCAAATTATTAATTTATTTAGATTTAAATCATAGTAGTGAAAGTAACCCTAAGTTCAACCTCCATGAAAATGATGATGACAATTTGGAAAAATCTGCTTTATAAAGAGTCTATGGGTTGATTTTATTAGTAAGAAAGCCATTCCACAAGTATTATGAAAAGCATAATCTGTTCATTTACTAACAAATTGGAAAGGATACACTTTCCCCTATCTTCTTAGTTGTTGAGGGTGTGTATGCCTTCTTTAAAGGGAGTTTCTCTTCATTCTCATGAAGCCAGGATCTGGCTTGTAAGTTGCAAGGGTACAGTGATTTGAACTCTTCTTCCCAGTCTACCTTTGCTTTTGGATGTGGCCCATAAGCTTTTAGAGAGGACAGTGCATGTTTGACTTCTGTAGTTTTAGATTTGATTCATTAGTTTGAGTCTTTAGGGATCTTTAAAGGTCCCCGCAAAAAGTTGAGAGATTATAATCTAGTATTATCAACTCAGGCTTATGAGTGAGGCAGAATTTGCAAATAATCTCTGTTCCTTTAATAAAAGGTAATTACCAGGACTGCAGACTTCAAAAAGACAATTATGGACTCCTTGTACCTTCAACGGTTGACCACTCTTTTTCTCTCACTTGGAGAGGAGATAGCTACATAAAGGAGAGGGGCTTCTTTTCCATGCCAAATTAAGCTTTTCTCCCTGGAGAGCCTTCCTTTTTTATTTCTTTTTAGCATTTCTCTATTGTAATGACCAAAGTAAGATGTACCTATCCCCAGAATAGTCCAATTTAGAGTGAAGAAGAGCAGATGGGAAGACATCCATAAATGGGAATTTTAAGAGCTTGCCATCTACTATTACTTCCATCAGTGGAATCTGTCTTAGATTTTCCTGGTGAAAATAGATTTGGGGAAGACATAGAGATGGGGAAGGAGGAAGAGATTAAAAAGGGACTCCTAATTCCTGTCCTTTGTCACATGCTCTATATGATAAATACAAGGCAGCCTGCTGTTCATCATGAAGAACCTTCTCACAGTTCACTCTTTTTTAGAGTTGGACAGGAAGAGATCTAGACAGAGTGCTGGGCTGTGGTGGAGTGCCTAACTGATCTTGTTCTCTTTCCTTCTATCTTGCGATGGTCTCAACCTGGGTTTCCAGCTGAAAAAAAAGCAGGTGTATGTAGATAAGGTGGAGAAGATGCAGCAGGCCCTTGTTCAGCTCCAGGCAGCATGTGAAAAACGTGAGCAGCTGGAGCACCGACTCCGGACACGACTGGAGAGAGAACTGGAATCCCTCAGAATTCAACAGGTTTGGAGAACTTAAAGAAAATGAATATTCTTGATTGCTTATTTTCCCCTTGGTGTTTGGTATGAAGACAAAAACACACTCATGCTCATTTTTAGGATTTTTGCCCCACCTGATCTTACTCCAGAGCACCTCCTAATTGTAAAAGCAATTGTAGATTGCTTACTTGGCTTCCTCTCACAGCAAAATCCTTGATGCCTAGTATGCACCTTTAATTTTTTACATGAACCCCAGAAACAGTAGACCCAACAAGCAGTGAAGATGCTATACAAGTAGACTCCTAATCACTTTAGAATTGGAAATGGTCTTTAGAATCATCTGACCGTACCCCTCATGTTTACATGAAAGAAAATCAAAACCTAGCAAAAGTTACATGACTCACTGAAAGTCAAACAAGTTAGGGGGTAAAGACCAAAGCCTAGATATGTAATTCCCATTTTAATTGTGTACCATGCAGGCAGGCAGGGATGGTTGTTTGTAAAACATTTATCCTCTTTCTGAGCAGCATGGCAATTTGATATGGCATATTCCTTTCCTGAAAAAGGGAGTCTCATATTCAAGCCCAAGATAGACAGTGGCCTTAGGAAATCTGAATTCCCTTTGCTTCAGAATCAGAATCCAAACTGAAGTGGCTTGGGCAGTAATCCTTTCCAATTATAGAGACTCTTCAAATGGGCCTTAGCCACCATGCTTCTTTTCTTACCAATCTGAGGGGTCTCGGCATTTCCCCCAACAGCGCCAGGGCAACTCTCAACCCACCAATGTTTCGGAATACAATGCTGCTGCGCTGATGGAGCTCCTTCGTGAAAAGGAGGAAAGGATCCTGGCCCTGGAAGCTGATATGACTAAGTGGGAACAGAAGTATTTAGAAGAAAACGTGATGAGACATTTTGCTCTAGATGCTGCTGCAACTGTGGCTGCTCAGAGGTAACTACTTGGCTGGTAGAGTCACTCCTTGAAGGGCATGAGGGTGGGGGTGTGGGGAGAACAGAAAGGTGACTAATTAATAGATTTTCCGGTATGTTCTTTTTGTTTCTGTAATGTTCTTTTTTGTTTACCTCCCTAGTTCCTGCTTAAGTGTGTTTTCTGTCATCTGGTTATGCAGGGACTGAATAACTGTGGGGGAAGAGGGTCAGGGATTTGAAAATGAAAGTTATTTATAAACTTATTGGAATAATAGTTCAGCTTTCTTCAGGAGCCAGAACAATCACAGATGGGATCAGCTGAACGTTTGCACACCTACTTCACCGGAGCCACAGTTCCTTTCACCTAAATGTGTAGGTTTCTTTGTTTAGCCCTCGAACTGGAGTGAAAGGCTCTCCAGAGAAATGCCAGTCAGAAACTAAATGTCACTCAGGAGTGGCTGCTGCCATTTGATAGCTCTGGCTCATCCAAGGTATGCCAAAGGCTATGCTTAACATGAATCCATCCCTGCCCTTTGAGAAGGTCTATATTTGAAGGCTACATTTTCTGTGCCCATGAGTCCATCACATGTAAGTAGTCACATTCTATTTGATAAGGAAGAGAAAGTGGCAGGAGGATTTAAAAAATATTTTTGCTTATTTGCTCCCTTTTCCCATTATAAGCCTTAATATTGATCCTTAGAGGGCACAATGTGCCTATCTAGTTTGTCTGGCTCTCTGCTATTCATAATCATCATTTGGGAAAGAATGAAACAATGACAAAAACTAAATGCAAATCATGAGATGACATGTGTTGTGGAGATATAGACAGAACCTTGGTCTGGAGTTGGGTATTCAAGGTGGCCTATAGCATGTTGCCCCCATTATGGTCTGTATCCAGGAAGTTATTAAGAACCACAGTGTTGCCCTAACTGGTTTGGCTCAGTGGTTAGAGCGCCGGCCGTCAGGCTGAAGGGTCCTGGGTTTGATTCTAGCCAAGGGCACGTACCTCGGTTGCAGCTGGATCCCTGTCCCCAGTCGGGGCACATGTGGGAAGCAACCAATCAACGTGTCTCCTACATCAATTTTTCTGTCTCTCTCCCTTTCACTCTTTCTGATGGAAAAAAATATCCTTGGTGAGGATTTAAAAAAAAGAAGAAAAAAAAGAACCACGGTGTTGTTTTTAACATTCTCCTAAACATGGTGAGCAGGAAGAGTCTGGAAGCACTTGCCAGACTTTGAGCTGGAATGTGTGTGTGGAGGGGGAAGTTCATTCACTTTGTTTTGAGCCTTCTCTTGCCAAATCAGAGGGAGGCCAGTGCTTAAGAGCTGGACTGGTGGTTTGTAAACCTATTTCCAGTTCTCCTGAAAGACATCTTACATTTCTCTGTCTGCCTCCTGATGTCCCCTATAAACCTTAAAGACATTAAAATTGCCTGTGTCTTGACTTTGAATTCCTCATGGACTTAAGTTTACCTGTTTTTGTTTTCTGAGAACAGTGTGCTCAGTACATGCCAGTGTGGCATTAGAATGCACAGAATCCCCAGCTGTGCTACAGGGTGGTCAAGAAGTTTGCAGGTATATTAGAAGCAGAATTAATTCTAATTTTAGCTCCTCGCTCCCAAGAAAACACCTGTGCCCAGCACTTGTTCAGAATTTATTCAGGAAATTCTAACACTTAAAAGGAGATGCAAGGCAGTTTTACTGTCTTTGGGCACAAACTTAGAAAGATATGGCTTATGAAGGTATGCAGTGTGAGAAAATGCTGGAAAGCCAGGGTTCTTAGTCCTGGGAGGTTCATTGCTGAAACTGACTTCAGAGTAAGACTCCAGGTCAAGATGCAGGAAAGAAAGTGAGGAAGTTGTCACTGGGCCTGGTATGAAGAAATGACCCCCCTTCCTTCCTTCCTGGGAAGTTTTGAGTACTAGGGGAAACCCCTTTCAAGTAGAGTTCTTTCCAGAATCTGTTGGCTTCCACAAGGTAAATTTAATTTAAATTGAATTCCTTTAAATCACCAGGTAGAAAGTTGTCACTGTTTTGAGTAAAATGTGTATGCTTATCATTTAATATGGTAAAAAGCAACCAGTTCCCTCCTGGTAGGACACCTTATGATAGCTCCTCAGGCGAATGTTCCATATCTGGACTGTGTGCCTGTTGAATGCCTATTAATCCAATAGGCATTCATTCAATAGAGATTGTTTCCAAATTGCTGTAAAAGGAGAATTGGGCTAGGTGATTCCTTCAGACCCTTCCATTTCTAGAATTATGCTATGTTTACAAAGATAGTACCTCTTAACGCTCTGCCACAGAAATTGGTTTCCTCTTCTTTTTTTTTTTTCTTTAAAAGATTTCAAATTTGGAAGGTAACATTCAAAAAACTATTTCAGAACCTGTGGGCTCTTCTGCCTTCCCTTCCAACATCTCCTGTTCTTCTTTTTCTGTCCAATGGTTTCATGCTCCCTCCTCCAAGCCCAAAATATAGGTATTAACCAAGGTCTGCTCTTTGTCTCTTTTTATGATAAAAGCTTTATACAGGATCCTATTTTCTTCCAAAATAATTTTTAGGTGCCCAGGATATTGGCTGCAGATGGAAAGTGCCCAACATATATTTGAATAAGGGAGGAAGGAAAGAAAAAAGGAAGGAAGGGGAAAGGAAGAATGAAAGAAAGGAGATGATTTCTAATTCTATAATTGAAATTCTGAAATCTAGTGCCCCATTTTAATGGCCTGCTTGGTTTCTACGTATTCTTCTGGTATCTCAAACTTAATATGTTCCCATCATAAGAGCTGGGAACTAACAGGTTGCACAATTAGGAAATGTTTTTTGGATGGTGTTAATGGTAATTGTAGTTTTTTCAATTAAGCTATACTTTACATATTAAAAATCATCCATTTTAAGTGTATGGTTTGATGAATGTTAGTAATTGTATACAATTATGTAGCCACCACCACAATCGTGATAGCGGATACATTCTACAGTGTCTTTGTGCCCCTTTAACTCCATCCCTTCTTCCCATGCATGTCCCAAGACAACTAATCTTTTTGTCATTATAATTTTGCCTTTTCTAGAATGTCATATGAAAGGAGTCATATAGTATGTACTCTTTGATTGACTTCTTTCACTCATCATAATTATTTTGAGATTCATCCAAGTTGATGCACGTATCAGTGGTTTATTCCTTTTATTGCTGAGTAATGTTCCATGGTATGGATTTGCCACAGTTGTTTATCCATCCACTTGATAATGGCTATTTCCATTGTTTCCAGTGTTTGGCCTTTGTGAATAATAAAATACAGATTTAAAAAATATATATCTTTATTGATTTCCTAGAGAGGGATAGAGAGATAAAAACAACAATGATGAGAGAGTCATTGATTGGCTGCCTCCTGCATGCCCCCAACTGAGGATCGAGCCCGCAACCCAGGCATGTGCCCTGACCGGGGATAGAACCCCGATCGCCTGGATCCTGGGTCAACACTAAACTGCTGAGCCACGCCCGGCTGGGCTAAAATACAGATTTTTAACATAAGAATAGACAGCTGTCTTTCTTCAGGTGAGAAGACATATTAGGTAATCTATCTATACTCCTTCCTGCACTTTGATTCTATGAAGCACCTCTTGTCAAAGGGAAAGATGTTAATGCAAGAAATCACATTGAGTATTTACTGTATAAGGTACTCTTCTAAGCACTTTAAAATTATTGCTCATCCTCAAAATAATTCTTTCAGATAAGTACTATTATACATTCTACAAATAAGGAAACTAAGGCACAGCTTAAATAGTTTGCCCAAGGTCACACACAACTAGTAAGAGGCAGAAGAACCAGGATTTAAATCTACATTTTTGACACCTTAGCCACTATACTCTCCTGCCTCCCAGATGCCATGATTTCAAAGATGATGAAATAGGGATTATTACCTGTTCAAGAGTTACTATTTGAAGCTTATTATTTACTCACTTAGAAATATAAATAGCCCTGGCCGGTGCGTCTCAGGTGATTGGATTCTCATCTCATGCACCAAAGGGTCTTGGGTTCGATTCCCAGTCAGGGCACATGCCCAGGTTTTGGGCTCGATCCCCAGTTAGGGTGCATATGGGGGCAACCGATCAATGTTTCTCTCTCATATCAATGTTTCTTTCTCTCTCTCCCTCTTCCTCTCCCTTCCTCTCTCTAAAATCAATAAAAACATGTTCTTGGGTGAGGATTAAAAATATTATAAATAATCACAATAATAGGGCCTATATTACAACTCTGTATTATTGTGTCCCTAAAGATTCCTCTCTAGATGCTTAATATAGATGAAGAAAATTACTACCAAGTATGTGTTCAATCCCAGAAGAACCGAGTTGGCAGTTCAGATTTTTAGGTTCAGTTCACAAACCATGAATTTATTTCTGAAGAGAGCAAAAGGATAAAAAGATAAAACACTTGATTAACCATGTAATTTATGAGTTTACATTTGTTAAATCAGGTTGCTACCTTTCTCAGAATGTGCAAGTTTCCTTTTTAATTCGGGCAAAGTAAATCTGGGAAAGAAGGAAGAAAGGGAAATTAGGAGTTAGAAGCTGGTCACACACATTACACATGTCTACTTTTTCCTTCATCGTAGGCCTTTCTCAGTTTCCATCCTCAGCTTTCTTCCTATTCTACATTGTCTTAGTTACCGTGTTCTGTATTATAGCTTCAAGTAGTAACTCTGACATCTCAAAAATTAAAGTTAGAGCCTGGTCGGGTGTGGCTCAGCAGTTGAGCATTGACCTAGGATCCAGGAGATCGTGATTTGGTTCCTGGTCAGGGCACATGCCAGGGGTTGTGGGCTCGCTCCCCCAGCAGGGGGAGTGCAGGAAGCAGCCAATCAGTGACTCATCATTGATGTTTCTCTCTCTTTCTCCCCCCCTCTCCCCCCTTCCTCTCTCTAAAATCATAAAGATATATTTAAAAAAAATTAAAGTTTGACATTTCAACAACTTTTTGGATATTGTTATATGGCTACTTATAGGACACTTTAACACCAAGGTACCTAAACTCAAAACCCATTATATTGTTTTTGAAAAAAAATCTGCCCTTGGTTTCCTATCTCAGAAAATGAGTAGCATGCCATCTTTTTTAGTCATTTGAATTATAAACAACAAAGTTCTCATCCTTCTCACACCCTAGTACACAAATTTTGACAGTCCCCAAGTTCTAGTAGCTCTGCCTCCTATAGTCTGTTCCCATCTCCCTGTTCCCTTCACTGGTTCCTGTTTTCAGTATCTCTTGCTGGGATTATTACAATATAACCTTTCTGCCTGGTCTGCCTGTGTCTAGTATTATTGCTCCTCTGATGCCTACATCACATTTCAGCAAGAGATAACGCTCTCGTCCTAACACACAGCTGGGATCATTGCATTCCCCTCGAAAAGCTCTAATTATTTTCAGTGCCGATTGGAGTAAAGCCCAAACTCATTTCTGTAATAATTAATTATTAACTATTTTGTTCTCCCTTACAAGTTTTCTGCAGTCAGGAACTAGTCTTATCCTTGTCTAGCCACTCTCCAACCCCCTAGTAACTTCAAACACAGCTGTACTCATGGTTGAGTTTACATAGTACATAAACCAAAGGATGCTACCTGTATGAAAAGATAGATAGACTTGAAGTTTAAAAGGTTACTTGATATTTTAATTAGGAGGTCATGGGTGACATTCTAGAAAGCAATGGAAGTAACATGATGGGGATAACTTGGCTGGAGAAAGGAAGGAGAGAGAAGAAGACTGGAGAGAGAGTTTCTAGAAGCTGTTTACTTCAGAATTGGAGATGAGGGGTGGCAAATTCAGGGATATAGGATTTGGAATTTTCAGGTTGCATTTTCAAGCCCAGCATCTCTCTACTGATATGCTTAAGAATCTTCTTACAGTATTGGAAGTTAGCAGGTCAAGTTGCTCCTACAAACACTGTGCTTGCTTGCTTTTGCCTAAGCCATTGGCTTAGTAGCCCATCTTCTAGAAAGGAGATTGATGTTGAAGGCTGTCCTGGCAGCTTTATAGGAATTCACTAAGTGCCCCACATTTTCAGGCTCCATTCCTGAGGAGCTCACAGTGTCCATATCAATTAGCTGGCAGGGCTCTGAGTCCCCCAAATGGTCTTTTATGCAATGAATATGGCAGTAAGCCAGCACTGGCTCCCCCAGTGACCAACCATATGCTCAAGTTCCCAGTGTCCATAGATACCAGGCACTTTTTAGGGAGGTCTGGCTCTGAAGCTTCAGTGATCACATTGGAGCTCTGTACTGCAGGAAATGCCTCCAGGATTATACCAAGAGCTGGAATTCTTTCAACTCAGACTCTCTCCAATGTTATTCTCCTTCTACCTATGCTTTTCTCTCCTAATAATAGATAACTTTGTTGAGTGTTTTTACTGTGTATGGCACTATATATCTTTCATGCATACTTCAATTTTATCCCTTAAAGATCCCATGAGATACAGGGACGATTATTATTTCCATTTTGCATACGAGGAGACTGAGGCTTATAGCAAGTAACTGACTTCCTGAGCTCATATAGTTTGTTAGTGGCAGCGTACTTGGGAAGGCTTGGACTTGACCCTGGTGTGGTCTATAGTCAGAACCCGTGCTCTCAACCTCTATACAATGCCACTTCTTCCTGGGTACTTTGGAACTCCACGGCCATTCCCAGTAGGACTTCAAGCAAGTGAACTGCTCTAAAGCAAGTGTAGAATTCTGAGATGCTAAAATATTTTGAATTTAGCAAATGATGAGAGCCATTGTAGTCCTTCCTCTTCTTGCTCTCCAATTATTTCCCAATTCAAATAAGTCCTTTCTACCTTGCATATAAGGCGCAAATGTTTTGGGGAACAGCATTTATGTAGAAGCACACCAAAATTTCCCAACTTTGATACCAACTTTCTGCCTCTTCATTCCATTGCCCCTTGGCTCTCATCTGCACTCATCACAATCTCTAAGCTAAGAGAACACAGCTAGCTGCCAGCAGAAAATATGCCTGGAGTTCTCCCACAGGTCGGTGTTCTAATAGGAAATAAAATGAAGCAGCGCCAGTTCATTGTTTTCCCAGCCTATTGTCTGATTTCCTTTAAGAGCAATATAATTGCATCAATATTCTTCCTAATCTCTTTTCTTTCCCTCCAAATTACTCAAATAAGATCCAGTAGTCTTCATTCCCTATCCTCTTTCTCTACCTCTAGTTGTGAATGAACTAAAGGAAGATGTAATGACCTCACTTATCAACAGAATAAAGGATTCCCTTGTTTTTCACTTCTGCTAATTAGACATCAGCCTTACCCATGGCTAGACTCTCTTCTTTTTTCTCTCTCCCTCTCCCTCTCTCTCTCCTTCTCTCTCTATCTCTCTCTCTCCCCTTATTAATTAATCTTTAAGTCAATGGCTTGAGACACTTTCAGGTGGAACATGATGGTCCCTCATGCAGTTGGGACTCTGGCAAGAGAACAATTAGTTGGGGGAGACTCAGTGGTTGGAACCAGAATGTTTCATATTCAGGTTAGATAGGAATCACATGGCACTGACTCAAAGGCCCTGCTTCTCACTTAGCTCACATGCCCTACCAATTGACATGTCTATAGTTTGTTTCTAGCACTCAGGTTAGTTAATGCTATTCATCTGTAGCAATAGCTCTTTAGTACGTTTTGGATGAAGTTCTCTGACCTCATTCAAAATCTGTCTTTTTTTTTTCATTTTATGATTGTTGTGAGAATAAAGTGGAAATATATAATATCTTATATGTAATATAAATAATATAAAGTGGAAATATAAATATTCTCCTATTGCTTGGCTGTAATCTTAAAACCAGAAGGTTTTGGAAGGATGTCTGCTTGGTTTTGAAGGCAAACCTGTGCACACCTCTCATAGAATCCCTCACTGACTTTTGCAGAGACTTCCAGGCCAGTAACCTCTTCTAGCTTGGAAAGCTGGAGTTTCTTATCTTGAAAGCTCTTATCAGTAAGTCACCGAGAAACTAATCATTCCTAAGAAGTTTGATTTCAGTTTAGGGCTTTCCCAGCAATATCTTTGACTTAGGAAGGGGATAGGATTTATTGATTTTTGCTGCCCTCTCATTATCGTTACTGCCATTTTCCTTCCCAGGGACACAACAGTCATCAGCCACTCTCCTAACACCAGCTATGACACAGCTCTAGAAGCTCGCATCCAGAAGGAAGAGGAAGAAATCTTGATGGCCAACAAGCGTTGCCTTGATATGGAGGGCAGGTAAAATGTTGACCCGGACCCTAGTGGATCTGAAAAGTTGGTATGAAGACCAGATATGTCAGTAGGAAAGGGCAAGCATCTTCATTCACAACTGGGAAACCTGGTAATGTAGACTCCCCCACCTCTACACTCCTGCCAGCCTGTTACTTAGGACTTGAGATGCAATGACCTTTGCCTTGATCAGCCCCACTCACTGTGGAATTCCAAGTCATGTTGCTTTTCCCATTGGCCCTGGTAATTGCTTTCCATCTGCCTTCTGCCAAAACTGCACTCTGGGGTATTTGCACTCTGGGGTATTCTTTCTAGCACTGTACCTCAACCCTGTTATACTGCAGAGTGTTCAGTAAAAGAACATCCACTTATGCTGTACCTGATGTCTCTTATAAACTCATAATCACTTACTTATTACCTGAAGGTTGTGGCCCATTTATAGAAGTTCTCATCTTCTCACTGATTTCATTTCTGTTGACTCAGATTCTTTACTACAGCACCCACTATGTCAGTTTACTCTCATATACAGCCTTCTTTTCACAAATATTTTACTTTGGCTTCCTAAAATTTAAGCATCAACTCCTAGATGCTCTGCTCTATCCATCTGGGTGTGCAGAAAGGCATTTTTAAAAAATATATATTTATTGATTTCAGAGAGAGGAAGGGAAACAGAGAGAGAGAGAGAGAGAAACATCGGTGATTGATCGGCTGCCTCCTGCACGCCGCCCCCCACTGGGGATTGAGCCCGAAACCTGAGCACATGCCCTGACTAAGAATCGAACCATGATCTCCTGGATCCTAGATCGATGCTTAACTGCTGAGCCACACCAGCCGGGCAGAAAGGCATATTTTAAAAAATGGAGCACACTGTCCCTTGATTTACAACTCAGAAATAACTGCACCACCCCTTAGTCAAAAAGATAATAGAAGCTCAAGTCCATGTAGGCAGTAAGGTCAGAACAAGGTCTTTATATGTTCTTTGTCTTTGACTCCTAGGATTAAGACCCTCCATGCTCAGATTATTGAGAAGGATGCCATGATCAAAGTACTACAGCAGCGTTCCCGGAAGGAACCTAGTAAGACGGAGCAGCTGTCATCCATGCGACCAGCAAAGTCTCTGATGTCCATTTCAAATGCTGGATCAGGCTTGCTTTCCCATGCTTCCACCCTGACTGGCACCCCCATTGTGGAAGAGAAGCGGGATGACAAGAGCTGGAAGGGGAGCCTAGGTAATGACAATAAATAAGGAAGGTTAAAGTGATATATTTAAAGAGAGCCATGACTTAAATATGTGCCCACACAGCAAGGGATAGGCATGATGCTCCAGATTCTAGAGAGGAAGATATAGCAGTTTGGGTCCTCCTGAGAGGCTAGCTGCATATTAGGAGCTCCACCACGTTGTGAAGTCTCACCGAGAGAACATTGGTTGAAGCCAAGGCCTTAGAAGATAAGAATCCTGTTCTATTTGGATGGGAAGGAAAATAACTTGTTTTTTCTATAAGGGTCTCAGATTTGGCCTTTACCCTGTGGGACCTTTTGTTCAAATCCCATATAGCCTTCATGCCATTAAAATTTTCAAAATCCCAGCTTTTTCTATGTTTTTTTCTCCCATAAAATTCAAAGACTAGTTAAGCTAAATGGAGTTGGGTGGCAGGCTTTTGTTACCAGAATGTTCTGAGATGAGAATAGAATGTACTTTTTAATATCTTCCCGGTCCATTCCTTCCCCTCTAATCAAAACCCCAGAAGTATTTGGAATACCATGAAGCGCATTGTTAGAGCCTAAGGATGCAAGCTGTGTGCATTTTAATTTTAGCTCTTTTGTTGCTTCTAATACCTTTCTTGGTTTTCTGACACTTGCATGTCCTTTAGTTAGAGTAGGCACTTTGGGGACGATGGTTATGCTTAGAACCTTAGATCACACAGTTATTAGCACACATGTGTGACTGCAGACTTCTTCCACCCATCCTTTCCAGCTGTCTAGTAATGGATAGTGTTAGTTGTAAGTGGAACCAAGTAGAATCATTCTGACAGTTCAGCGGGAATCAATCACCATTGGAAAAATAAATCAAAACACATACCTAGGACACTTAAAGGTTTAATACAATGTTCTGGGGCTTGGCAAATGGGAACCAGAAGGGATCTACCAAGTCTGAAAGAAACTTCTAGCTCTGATGGGAGGTGCCTGACAAACTGATTTGTGGGTTCACATGAGGACAAAGTAAAGAATTTAGACCCATTCATATTTCTCCTGGACCTCTACAAGGAAGAAGAGGTCATGAGATGTCTATATTTGAATAAAGTATAGTTTTCTAACCTCTTTCCCCCTTCCCTTTGTAGGTATTCTCCTGGGTGGAGACTACCGTGCTGAGTCTGTCCCTTCTACACCCTCGCCAGTGCCGCCCTCAACTCCCCTGCTCTCAGCTCACTCTAAGACAGGCAGCCGAGACTGCAGCACCCAAACGGAACGGGGAACTGAACCAAACAAAACTGCAGCTGTTACTCCAATCTCTCTTCCTGCTGCAGTGGCCACTGCTGCCGCCATCACTGCCAATGCTGCCACCAACACCACCACCATGGTAGCTGCTGCTCCAGTGGCTGCTGCTGCTGCCACTGCTGTCTCATCTCCAGCAACTACTGCAGCTGTTTGTCCAGCTGCTGCTGTGCAGATTCCAGCTGCTGCCTCTGCTGTTGCTGCTACTGTTGCTCCTGCTGCTGCCGCTGCTGTTCAGGTTGCTCCAGCTGCTCCCATTCTGGTTCCAGCTCTGGCTCCAACTCCGGTTCCAGCTCCAGCAGCAGCTCAGGCTTCTGCTCTAGCTCAAACTCAGACACCAACTCCATCTCAGGCTGCAGCTGTGTCTCCAGCTCCAGCTCCAGCTCCAACTCCAGCTCCAGCTCTGGCTCCTGCTGAGGCTCCTGCAACTCCAACTGCCGCTCCTGGACCACAGCGTTTGTCTATACCAAATTTGACCTGTAATCCAGATAAGACAGGTACTAATGCTCAACCAGGTAGCTTTTGATTCTGCCCTCAACTGCAGATTTGTTTGTTGGTGCCTGTTGTTTGGGCATAGGTGGTCATTTGGAGGGAGGTTTTTCATATTCTAAAGGAGATTAATCAGAAAAGATAAGGGCAGAGTCTGTAAATGACACTAGGATGGGAACAAGGATGAGTGGAGGCCGTTCTCCCAGTAGAAGTAAATAAATGCTCAAGTGAACAAGGTGGTGGCAAGCATGTCTCACTTGGCCATTGGCTTCATAGGGGCTTTAAAAGTTGTCCATTTCTAGAAATTTGTGTTTTTTACACTGTCCTTAAGTGTTTTCTAACCCCTTATTTCTATTTAGATGGTCCTATTTTCCACTCCAATACTCTGGAAAGAAAAGCTGCTGTTCAGATCCTGGGACAAGAGCCTGATGCAGAAATGGTGGAATATCTCATTTAAATGGCCTAATCGAGAGCTGCAATTTATCAGCAAGAATGCTCTTAATCATTTTTTTTTCCTTTTGTTGTTCTTATTTTGAGGGTGAGGACAAGGGTTTGGGGGAATGTTTTTTAAAGGGACTTTTTATTGAAACATTATAGTACTTAGGTAATGCCATAAGAACTCCAGTCTATTTTGGTACATGAGAGAGTACCTCTAAAGACAAATCAATCAGAATGTGCTCTAAAGGTTATTGTTTGGATTTATACAAATGCTCAGACTGTTACTAGCTGGATATTCACCAATGTTTTCAATGTGCTTAAATTTGTTTAGCATTTCTATATTCCAGATCATTTTTTATTGAAGAGCACAGTATGTTTGGAAGACAGTGTGTAAAAGGTAGTTCAGAAGTTGGAAGCCGGAGAGAATTTGCATGTGTGCTGCTCTGTAGAGTTACCATCTAGGCAGCATCCAGAGAGAGAGAGAGAGCTCTTGCCTCGGGCTCATGAAAGGGAATAGTTCTTGGAGCCTTGTAGACTGGAGGAAAGCTAGGGAGCATTGGTGTGGGGAAGGGTGCTGGAGCTAATGTTCCCTTCCAATTTCCCAGCTACCCTGTGCCAGGGGATTGCTTTTCTCTTCATTTCAGTGGTGCTTTGGAAGTTGATTCTTTTGGTTCCCTCTTGGAGGTTCATACATTCATATATATACTCTGGAATAATTTATGCATTTGGGTAATTAATATATTGCTTTCAGCTGCTAGGAGAGTAAATTAGCTGAAGCTTCCTCTGTCTTAGAGAGTGAGACCATCAGAGGCCTTGATGGAGAGCTGCATGAGGTACTTGCTGAATGTAGGCCTTTGTCGTCTGTTTCTGCCCATGAACAGCTTGCTTGCCTTTCCTGAGACCAATCTGCTTAGTGTCTATTTCTTCTTCAGCACAAATTCACTGGCTGTGTCACCAGTCTCAAATTGCCAATCATTTGAGAAACGAGGAAGCACTTTTGGTGACAGGTTGAAGGCTTTGAATTTCTGGTGACTACTTTGAAATAACTCATTTTGTTTTCCCAAATTCTTAGATGTATTTGACTATCACCTCCAAGGGATTAGCATCAGGAGCCCCAAGTACTATGCTGCTCTTGGATGAGAGGTGGGCTGTAGCAATGTTCTCAGCTCCTTCTTCTCATGGCTAGTGACTCCACCTTAGAATACTTTTGGAAAGCAGCAGGAAGTGTACATGCGGGCAGGGACCAAAGAGGCCATGGCTCCTAGCTTTGCCTATGGGCTGCCTCCAGGAACACAGAAGGGCTGCCTATTGCCACAGGTCTCTGCTCTGTGTCATTTACCCTTCATTAAGATGATAAATCCACTGTCGATGTCATTAATACCAGTTTTCAGGGGTATGGGGGGAGGCGAGGGGAGCGGGAGTGTTATGTAAGGGTGGGGGGTAGAGTTTTGGGGATATGTTAGTTAGAAAGCAGATTAATAGAAGAGTAGGCCTCATATATTACATTGTGAGGCATAGTGGCTGGAAGGAACTTTAACAATACAATCCCCTACCCTGGCATTTTAGTGATGAGGAATCTGAGACCTGGAGTGTTTAAGTGACTTTTTCAAGATCCCACAACACAGTTTTCCACTCTGCCAAATACCATGCTTACTTTGGGAAACCGTTATGTACAAAAAGCCCCCTTTTAAGAAAAGGTGTCTTCACAGTCAAGGGCACATGCATTTTGTAAAATGTCCCTGGCTTGAGTAGTTTGTGCAGGGCTCTGAGTTCCTATCTTGCCTCTCCTGCAGTGCCTTTTCTCTTTCCTAATTCTGATTTCAATATGGAGTCACATGGAACATCTGCCCTGAAATATAAACCTCACTTCTTCTCTTGTTAGGAGATTGGCTGTCTTGGATCATCTTACAGGGTTCCTCTGCAAGTATAGGAATGGTCTATTTCACAGTATTCTTGTGTCATTCCTAATTCCCTTCCAAAGGAATTATTTTGTGTGTGGGGAAGGAAGAGATAAGAGGGAAAGGGATGTGATTTGTCAGCAAGTCTTGGCATTTTTAATAATGAAGTGATTATCCTACACATTAGTCCTCAGTTATTAAGTGAATCCCAAATAGAAATTAAAAGTGCAGTTGTATTAATACTCATTCATACTGCCCTTTATACATAGGAGAAATATAACTCAAATAGTAAAATCAACAGGTATCAAACTTCAGGACTGCTACTTTATCTAAACACATAAATAACTACAAAAACAAACCTTTCATTTACTCCTTTCATGGTTATAACATATTGCCAGCATTTTCAATAGCTCTGGGAGCCATGGTTTTAATTACATTCTGTAAGGTGACAGATGTCATACATTCCACACTGTGTGGCAGCCATCTCTTTAAGCTCATGTATTTTTGGGAAAGGAGAAAGTTCTTAGTTAAGTATTATTTTGAATTTTCTACATCTCTGCCCCGTCACACCAGAGGAATTCCCTTTTGGCTTAGTTTTTAATCCCAGGTAATTTGCTAAAATAAATTGTACATCTAAGAGATGGAAGAAGTCCATGTCAGTGTATTATGTTTACGAAGGAGGTAGATTAAGCCTTTCTAGAAGATCTCTAATAGGTGTCATTTTTAAAATTCAGGTTTATGGGAGAAATCTCAAGGTAGCCACCTTTTCACAATTGTGTGGATGTAACACTTCGAGGATCTTTCTGGACTCCTACCTATCTATGCATTTTACTGGCACCTCAGAACAGGAGGATGACCTTGTTGTCTTAACTTGGACTGCATGGTGGTCTCTGGGGACCTTCTAAGTCAGTTGCACTTCAGTGTCCCACGTACAGAAAAATTTCATTAGAACAAACTTTACTTGTTATAAAATTCTTATTAACAATTTTTTTTTTATTAAAAGTAGCTTGAGCTTTCTTATAAAATCATTGTTGATTTTGTTTTAATGAAGGATTTGTTTTCAGTGCTGCTTTTGAGTTTCAGGATAAGAGGATAGCAGGAACCTCAAATACCTGCCATCATCTGCCATAGGAAACACTGAGAGACCCATCACATTCTCTTTTCCTTGTTACGAAGTTGGGTGTTTACAACAATTGGAAAATGAACAAACTTCCTATGCAGACTACTTTTTATGAAGAGCCTAAACACTAATAATGTGGCAACTTAAGGTGTATACATATGCACTAACTTTCATAAATTATATTCTCCTGTCTGTTAGCCATACAATCTCCTGTTATCTCAATTGCTCATTCACATATGGAATTTGTTACTTAAAATGTGTACATTTTTACTGAACATGTTTTCAAAGGAAGGCATCAGCTATGGGCTAATTGCCACCAATTTCAGCCTGGCATGATCCTTGGAATATATCTTCCAAGTGCCATCCATCATCAGTAGGACCAGTGTCGGGAATTTTTTTCTGGTAGCAACAATGGGTTACATGAAGCCTTCAAACCTCCTTCCGGTCTCCCTTATGATTAATGGCATGTGTTTGTAAAATGGGTAGCTGGGGTTGGCAGATGGCTAGAGAAGAATCACCTTTGATTTGAAATGTATGTGGCCCCATAATGATTAAGACCTCATTCTGTAATCAACTGAGCTAGTTCCAATAAAATTAAGCAGGTTTGAATCCACTCTGTGCCTATCTTTTCACTAACAATAAAGTTAGCTATTTTAAAATGTAGTACTGTGTGGAAAATGCTTTGGTGTTTACCTGATAGATGTTTTATTTGAGCTTGTACCAGTGATTACTTTCAACCTGGTATGCAGTGAAATTGCTTTTCCAGGGCAGAATGCAGCAGAATTTGCATTTGCTTAAATATGGAATGTGATTATAAAGTATTAAGACAACACCACTGACCACATCGGTTTCTTTAAATATTCAGGCAGCATATATTAAAAACTTTGCATCTTTTTATCTCCTGGTTCCAAGGGATAAAATGATGGCCACCCTAAACAGAACCCTTCATTTGGTTAGCATTTTGGAAGGCCCCTTGATATTCCTTTTGTACCCTTGTTCTTATGCCAATTCATCAGTTTTGGTTGAAGGAGCTTGTTATTAAAAGCAAATCAATACCACAAACAAATTGGCTCTTTTCACTGAAAATGTTAAAGCTGCCTTTACACTGCTGTCCCTATGTCTCCTGTTTACCACTGAGTCCCAGCCTGACTGGGAGACAAGATCCCCACAGGCTTGGAAATGACTGACACTTTCTCAGTGCAATAGGCTTGGCCGGTGTTTCAAAATTAATGGAGAGAGGGTAAAGAATTCATCCTAAATTATACTTTTTATTAAGTTGGACTGCATTTCTCTCCATACTTACGATGAGCACTTTGAAAAGTGAAAGCCCACTCCTCTTTTTCAGGGCAAAGAAGATGGTCTCAAGTTAACCACACCTTACAAAGTTTTCTGAAATATTCCTTTCAGATATATATTGTGCCTGATTCTAAATCAACAGTTATTTGTAGGAAGAATAACCGAGTGTTCCTCCCAAAGATCACTCCGTAGGAGACTTTCCAGATATTATCCAGTATTATAACTGATCTGATTATCTGTGTGGTACTTCATCTTCCTCCCTATGGGTCCACCCTACTGTGATAAGTGATTTGCACAGTCTATGAGTTGCACTGTTGCAGAAACAAACACCTCCTGCTTCCCACCTTCTCCACTTCCATCTTATCCCAGGAAGGTTTTTATTGGACAAAAAAGAGTATAAGTGATTTGGTCTTAGAACACTTTCTACATTTATTGGCAGTCACCCTGGTATTTGAGTGAAGACCCCTGAGTGCCTTAGCTTACAAAAAGGAAAATGTTCACAACCCCAGAATTTCATACCACATCACAAATACTCACTCCTCAGATGTGTTTTGGCTCCCATGTTTTTGTCATTTGCCTTTGCCTTGACCAATGGTTTCAGACATGCATGAGTTGTTGAATAACTACATATTACATGTCATTATGCAAAAGGCCCTGAAGCTTAAAAAAATACAGTCCATGATTCTGGTTTATTAGAGAAAACTGCACACACATGCACATGCATTTAAAATTCATTGTGATAGATGAAAAAGTTTGAACAAGATACAGAAAAAATGCAAAGAAGGATGGCACAGAGTAGGTGTGGGGGGACTGAGTTGAGCTTTGAAGGATGTGTAGGTGTTGAAATGGTGAACTAGGAGATGAGGACAAACATTCCATCCAGAAGTAATAATATGTGCAAAGGCAATCTCATATCAGACTTGCAATCAAATGAAGACTGTTTCCAAGATCAAAGGCACTAGAGAACCACATGAATTTTAATGTCCTCTTAATGGAAACTTACAAACTCACTCAGGTGGTAGAACATACTGGTCCAGAAGTCAAAAGAACATGGAGTTCTAGCCCTAAGTCTGCTGCTAAGCAGACATTCATACCTGGACAAGTTCCTTAAGATCAGAGAGGTTTATCAATAAAATAAGGATAAGTAACCTATCCCTATAAACCTCATGGAGAGGGGACAAGAGAGCTTCACAAAGTGAGAATATAAAAAGATGCCAGTCAAAACAATGGGCTGAATCTATAACGAAATTGTTTCTATTTTTTTTTTAATTAATGAAAATTTCAAACATACACAAAAACAGAATGGTGTAAGGCACTTCTATATGTCCATTGCTGGGCTTCGACAATTATTATCAACTTACCAATGCTTGGCTCATCTTGTTTCATTTATCACCACTACCCATTCACCCTACAGTGTTTTTTAAAAATTTATTGTTGAAAGTATTACAGGTGTCCCATTCCCCCCCCCCCAATTGACCCCCTCCACCTCACTCCCACCCTCTCCCCAGACCTTCACCTCGTTATTGTCTGTGTCCATGGGTTATGCATATATGCATATAACTTCTTTGGTTAATTTCTTCCCACCCCCCACCCCCCTTCCCTCTTTCCTCTGAAATAAGATCATCTGTTGCCTGCGTCAACGTCTCTGGATCTATTTAGTTCGTCAGATTCTTTTCTTCATTAGCTTCTTCTTAAAGAAGAACCTTCAACATTTCCTGTAGTGCTGGTCTGGTGGTGGTGAACTCCTTTAGCCTTTTCTTACCTGTGAAGCTCTTTATCTGACCTTCAGTTCTAAATGACAGCTTTGCTGGGTAGAGCAATCTTGGTTGCAGTTTCACGTTTTTCATCATTTTGAGAATTTCTTGCCACTCCTTTCTGGCCTGCAAAGTTTCTGTTGAGAAATCAGCTGACAGTCATATGGGTGCTCCCTTGTAGGTAACTAATTGCTTTTCTCTTGCTGCTTTTAAGATTCTCTCTTTGTCTTTAACCTTTGGCATTTTAATTATGATGTGTCTTGCTGTGGGCCTCTTTGGGTTCCTCTTGTTTGGGACCCTCTGTGCTCCCTGGACTTGTAAGTCTATTTCTTTCCCCAGGTAGGGGAAGTTTTCTGTAATTATTTTTTCAAGTAGGTTTTCAACTTCTTGCTCTCATTCTTCTCCTTCTGTCACCCCAATAATACGAATATTGGGCCTCCTGAAGTTGTCCCAGAGGCTCCTTATACTATCCTCATATTTCTGGATTCCTTTTTCTTTTTGCTCTTCTGATTGGGTGTATTTTGTTTCCTCATGTTCCAAATTGCTGATTTGATTCTCAGCGTCCTCCACTCTACTGTTGATTCCCTGTAAATTATTCTTCATTTCAGTTCCTGTAGCCTTCATTTCAAATTGGTACTTTATTATGTCATCGATTTTCTCAGTTATTTTCGTCATACGCTTACTAATATGGTTGAGCATCCTTATAAAAAAAATTTTGAACTCTGTTAGCTTGCTTGGATCTATTTCATTTAGTTCTTCTTCTAGAGATTTCTTCTGTTCTTTCCTTTGTGACGTGTTTCTTTGCCTCCACATTTTGGCTGCTTCCTGGTGTTTGTTTCTATGTATTAGGTAGAGCTGCTATGTCTCCTGGAACTTGTAGAGTGGCTTTGTGTAATAGGTGTCCTATAGGGTCCAGTGGCTCAGCCTCCTCAGTCACCTGAGCTGGGCCTTCTAGGTGCTCCCCTGTGTGGGCTGTGTGCACTGTCCTGTTATAGCTGATCCTTGGTTGCTGTTGGCATCACTGGGAGGAATTGACCCCTAGGCCAATCGGCTGTGAGGACCAGCTGCAACCACAGCCAAAGAGCTGCTGTGCTGGAGACACCCCTATGGAGCAGGATTTACTTCAGTGGAGGTTTGGTGTTCACCAAGTGCGCCCCTTGAATGTGCCACTTGTGCATGTGGTAGTGTTGTAATCCAGTGTGGTCAAGCCTGACCACCAGGTGCACTGTCTCTGGGGCCTCCTGGAAGGTGCAAAGTCAGCCCCTGCCAGTGCCTTGCCTGGAGCCACCCATCATGAGCTACACAGGAAACTGCAGTTTGCTGCTACTTGTGCTGGGCTTGGAGGTGTCCAAGAGAGGCCAAGCTATGAACCAATGCAGGCTGTCACTAGTTCCAGGCCTGGGACCACTTATCAAGATGTATGGGACACGCTGCTGCTTGTTTGAGAGATTTTAGGAAAGTCCTAAGCATGGGGCTTGAGAGGCCACTTGCACAGAAAAGCCACTGGAATTGGCCTGGATGGGCTTGTAAGTAGGGAGGGGCGGGGCCTCTGGGAATCACCGGGGTGGGGCCAAAGGTGTGAGTCAGGTGCTGGTGATTCAAATATGACTCCTGCCTGCGGGCTGTGTGGGGGGAGGACTCACCAAAGGAGCAATGGCCTCTGCCAGCTCTTCTGCCTGGGAGGAAGCTGCCCCTCGACCTCTTGCTCCGATTTCAGGCAAGTTAGTTCCTCCCCGAGTGTCCCAGTTTCCTTTCAAGCTGCTCCCTGGCACTGGGGCTCAAAGGGAGTGTGTCTGAGTGTGTGCATGGGCTCTTTAAGAGGAGTTGCCTGGGGCTCCCGCACCCTCCTCGACCCTCAGCCACAGTTTCCACTGGTTTTCACAGCCCAAAGTTGTGGGACTTCTCTTCCTGGCCCTGGAGCCCTTGGCTGGGGGCCTGATGTAGGGCTGGATCCCCTCCTCTGGGAAACCTCCACCACCGAGATATCCCTCTCAGGTTTAAACTGTGGCACCGGGTGTGGGCCCACGGCCGTGCCTCTGCAATTCAGCCCCGATCTACCTGCGTCTCCTCCCCTCCTACCAGTCTTGATGCTTCTTCAGTTCCCTCCTTGTAGGGCTCCTGTTAAGCCAGATTTCAGGAGGTTCTGAGTGATGGTTGTTCTGTATTTTAGTTGTAATTTTTATGTGGTTGTGGGAGGCAGCAGGTACAGTTGCTACCTACACTGCCGTCTTGTTTCCTCCCCACCCTATAGTATTTTGAAGCACATCCCAGACAGCATTTCATCCAGAAAGATTTCAGTATTCATATATATAAAATATTTTTTATAATGATAAATGTGAAATGCTACTCCCAGAACCAAAATATATAACCCACCATCCAAACAAAATGATAGCATGTTTGTGCTCTGGTGCTTACAAAGCATTTTTTTTAAATCCACACTCCTGCCTTGAACCAAAACCTACTGTCTCAACTACGGAGGGATTTATTGTTCCACAACCCACATATCAAAGGGGAAGATATTTTCTCTAAAGGCTCTCTAGTGCAGGCTCTAAGCTATTTTTCCTCCTCCATTTGGTCATCCAACTGTTTCTTGTTTTCTCTCATCAACTGATTTGGTCACTATCCCAAGCTTTTCGCCCTTGAATCACAGTTGCCCACTCCAGTCCCAAATGACCCAATAAGCATCGTGGCCTATCAAGTTCATTGACCTCTCTAACTCTACTGACCTCCACATCCACTCCACTTCAGCCTGCTGTTCTCATCACGTAGAACTGCTCCACCATGGAAATCACATATACCAGTACCCCACTGTCTGGCCACAGTCTCCCATCTTCCCAGTTCTCCTACTCTGATCCTGTTTGCCCTTTGACTTCTGAGAGACCTCAAGTCTCTTAATGCCCCATTTCTTCCTAGGTTTTTAGCCCTGACCTACCTGATCTGACCTCATGCTCAAGTACCTGAACCCTCAAATCATTCATATCCCTTAAAACCTCAACCATTCATCACAAGCCAGAAACTCATGAATCATCCTTGAAACCTCCTTCTCCTTTATAGTCTATCTGTCACTGATCCTAACAAAATAAGTTGCAAAACCCATTCACTACTTTCTAATTCTGTTTTAAGCTAACATCTTTCACCTAAACTATTTCAATAACATATTCACCTAACTTGATCTGACTCTAACTTGTTCTATGCTTTATTATGTTTATTCAGAAACAAATATAATTAATACCATCTCATGCCCCTGCTTAAAATTTTCCAAAAGCTTCCCATTGCAATGAGAATAAAATGGGGCCACAAGGGGTGAAACAACTAACTCAAAGTTTGATAGTTGTGGATTTGAAACAAACCCAGGTAGCTAGGACTCTTGTTACAGTAGAATTATCATGCCTTGTTCTAAGTATTTTCTTTATCTTAGATTTACAACATGCTATTGCTATGGCATCATTATTTTCTCTGTTTTTAACCTAGAACAATACTTCTTCTTCTATTTTTTTTTTAATGTCTTTATTGATTTCAGAGAGAGGAAGGGAGATGGAAAGAGAGAGGTAGAAACATCAATAAGTCATTGATCGGCTGCCTCCTGCATGCCCCAACCGGAGATCGAGCCTGAAACCCAGGCATGTGCCCTGACTTGGGAATCAAACTGCGATCTCTTGGATTCTAGGTCAATGCTCAACCACTGAGCCACACCTGGCCGGGCTAGATCAGTACTTCTTGAAGTCTTATCCAAACCATCCGTATTGAAATCGCTTCAGGTATTTATACAATGTGTGCTCTGTTGCTTTGCCCCTAGAGAAGCTTATCCTGTCATTCCAGTGTAAAGCCTGGAAATTTGCATTGTAACAAGCTCCCCAGGAGGTTTTGATGCACTTTATTCTGAGACTTTGAGAAACACAGACCAAGGATTTCCTGGCATTTATCTTACTTCTTGTCCCCTCTCCGGTTCCCCTGCTACATAATAGACTCCCAACTGCACATAGTTAAATGAGTAAGTCCAGTTTGGACATTGGCTATCACACACATCCTAACTTCAGTAGGCAGCCATTTTATTTTCTTCATTAATCCTTAGTACATATGGTGAAATACTTGCCTATTCTCCCCAAATATGACTTTTCCCCCTCACCCAGATATGGCTCTTACGTGGTTGAATTTACTGCTCTGATCAAGCAAGTCATGTTGTTACTTACTTTTGTTACTGGTTTACTTTACATGGTTTACAGTCCTTGAGACAACCACAACCATATTTATGATCGTGGCCAGCTCTTTTAGCTCCAATGAATGTTCTGTAATATGAGGTCACTGGATTATGATCTCTAATATCCCTTCTGGCTCTTACATTCTTTGATTACATGAGACTGAATATTACCTCTGAGATCAGAAATTCTTTCACATAGATCCAAAATTGGCTATGTGGTACAGATAAAAAGATATTTTAAAATCTGAATATACCAAAATACTAAGATCTATTCATCAAGTTTCAAATTTTTTTTTTTTTTTTTTTGCACTGGTTCTGCCCACACTTGATATTTCATTGTCCTGTCTTAGCTATACTTACTCCATTCTCCTACTATGCATACATTTCCCAAAAATATACATGTCCACAAGACTAGATTTTCCCCCCCAAATATGAGGAGACAAAAATAGAGAAAATTGACAGGACAGTTAACATTTCTTTTAAAACATAAGTCTGTGGTCATTTGTACTTATCCAGTTGTAGAGGACTGAGTGGCACCAACAACGGAAGGTAAAAGGGAAATAATCAGGGCATGTATTATGTTGCCAAAGAATGGCAGTTGCTAAGCCACCATGATACCCATGGTACTAACTAGAGCTAGCAAAAAGAAAATAACATTTTTGCAACCTGCTATATGTTAGCAACTAGTTGTGTGGCAAACACATAACATATGTATTCTTCCCCAAAACCAAATTTAAAAGATCCAAAAACCAAAATGCATGTGCTTTTTAAAACTCACTTCTCTCTTACATCCAGGGACAGATCCATATCTTGTGAGTCTTGAAGCCTCGATAATTTGGAAGGCTCTCTTTGTGAAAAAGATTTTTTAAAAATTATGAATACACAACCAGATTTTCAAGTATTTATTTAGAATTTAGAGATCACAACTAATTACAAATTTTGAAAAGTTAACAAATACACAAACATGACAGTAAAAAAGGAGACAGAATTTTTATTAATTAACTGCCCAACACACCTCCATAGTACATGTTTTCTACACTTTTGGCTTCATATTTTTTGTTTGCTTCCTCATATGACAAAGATTTTGTACTGTTTTCTGTCAAGAAAACAGGAAGATAGTTTAGTCTTTCCACTAGCATGGTTGATTAAAATATATTTTTCTTATTGATAGTTGGAAAGCTAAAGCATGCAACTTCACACACTTGAAGTAGAACTGATATTTGTAGAACTTATTCAGGTTTGTGCTCTACAAACAAAAGAATTCTGATAAATTATATTTTATGTAATTTCCATCACTGAATAAATAAAAGTATATGCATAGTTGAGTATATTTGAGTTATTTTGTATTATTGTGTATATTAGTAATAGAAGAAAACTTTGCCTATGCTTAGGCATTAGAGAGAATTGAATACTCTGCATACCATTTTGCACATCAGGTTATTGAATGAATTTTCCACAGATTAGCTTCTAGACCCATACATTTCAAACCTTATTTCAGTATCCTCTTACTTTCAGTGCCAAGTGCCATAAGACAGATTCATATAGTGATAAGACCTGAAAAAATCAGGAGAGCGAGCAGTAGGGTATTCAGAAGCCATTTCTTTACCACAATGGTTTAGCAATGATTTGTCTATACACAGAACTGACTGCAAACCACATAGATATATGTCACTAAACACAAACTTTATCTCTTACTGAACTTCCCCTTTGCTGAATCTCAAACATGAGAGAAAGTGTAATGGAGTGAAATCAGACTGGAAAGAGATAGCAGTTGTATTAATCAGGGCTCACAGAGAAACTATTATAGAGAGAGAGCAGGGATGGATAGAAGCTGGCAAGCCTGAAATATTGAGGCAGTATTGCTTTTACTTTGGGAAACTTCAGTGTTTGCTCTTACGACCTTCAACTGATGGAGTAGGGCACACCCATACTATGAAGGGTTATCTACTTTACACAGAGTCTACTGATTTATTATTATTATTATTAAATATATATTCTTATTGATTTCAGAAAGAGAGAAAGGGGGAGGGAGAGAGAGAGATAGAAACATCAATGATGAGAGAGAGTCATTGATAGACTGCCTCCTGCATGCCCCCTGCCAAGGACCGAGCCTGAGACCCAGGCATGTGTCCTGACTGGAATCGAACTGCAGTCTCTTGGATCATAAATTGATGCTCAACCGCTGAGCCATGCTGGCTGGGTGAGTCTACTGATTTAAATGTTCATCACATCTAAAACATATCTCCATAGCAACAAGTAGACTGGTGTTTGATCGAACAGCTGGGTACCATAGTTTAATCAATTTGGCAATCACGGTAGTCTTAACCAATTTTAACCAGTAAGTTTAACTCTCCTGTTTTAATAAATATTATAGAAATATTATGGAAATACACTACCATGTGATCCCTTTGGTAGGGATCCTCCTAGGACATTGAAATGGACAATGGGCACATGCAATTCATATGTTACGTCCAACCCATCAGAAAATCCCATTAGTTTTACCTTCAAAATATACTCAGAATCTGGTATCTTCCACTGTGTTCTGTTAATTTCACCTCCGATTTATCACCATCCCTTCCAGTTTATTCTCGGCTTTGTGTTTTTCATTCAGAGTGTTGATTATCTCATTACTTTTTAATTTTATGGAGGAATGTTTGGATACAATTTTCATCTATGCAGTGGCAACATTTGGCGTGGTGTTTGTTTTTGTTGAACTTTTTCATCGTTTAAAAGGTAGTATACTTTTATCAATATTGTGTCTGTTCCTTTTTTATTACCCATCTATGAACGGTTTCGGTTACTTTGTCTCAGCTATTTGCAGGAGATTCCACTGATGGAAAATGGGCCAGAGTAGCCATCTTCCATACTCCAATGTCCTAAAACTCTATCCCAAGCAGGCAGAGAGATGGATATCTTACTGCAAACACTGCTTCTCTGTGTGGTTCTTTGTCTAGTCGCACCTCGTCAGCTTCTCTGAGACAAACCTCGTCCTGGATGACATCTGGACTAAAATTACTGCTATATTCATCCCAATTCCTGGTCCTGTTGTTCCCAACTAGGGAAATAGCTTTGACACCTCAGGATGTACCAATCACCTTCAGGAAGTATATTTTTATTGAAGCTTCCTAAGATCTGTTGTGCCCTTTCTACACTCTCAGTGCCTTGTATCTTCACTTCCCATCCCTTCTTTTCATTCCTCCCTTGTCAGATTTTTTTGGCAGCTGCAAGTTTATTTTTGAGTCTGTACATTTTATGTTTAGTAGATAGAATGGAGCTTGGAGACTTTTTTCAATCCCCTTGTTGCTCTCTCATGATTTCTAAGAAGTGAAAAGGAAAATGCTGACTTATGCAGCCATTTTTATGTAAATTTATTCATTATCATATTCTCACAGCCTAGAATAGTGCCTGATATAAATGCTCACTATTTTTTTAAAAAAATAAATAAATGAGTGATCAATCCAGCAAACTGCTTTCTCTACTTCTGTATCTGAGTTATTGTGGTTGCTGGAGAAAGATGAGTAGATTTTTGCTACTAAGCATTCTAGAGTCTCCAATTTCAGCTGGGAACCTCTGTATTTGCCCTTGGCCAGTTTCTTGTTCCCCCACAGAAACTATTCCACACATAGCCCTCTTCTTACACAGTCTGTAAATATCCACCTCCCTCACTCACAGATAGCCTCAACTCTACTTCAATGTGAAAGCAGTTTTCAGTTGGCAACCCAAGAATCATATTAAAAATATATAACAACAGAGCACTGCCTCTTACCACTCAGAAATCACTCAGCTGTCTGCAAACAGCTGCTATTGCCATGTTGGTGTTAACCAGCTCAAAATCAGCCTCAGAAAAAACCTTAACTTCCAGCCCTCTCAAACAGCAAACTTATCCACAGCTCCATTCAACTTATTTTTTCCTCCAGTCTCTGAGGATAAGGCATTCTTTTTCCAGATAAGGATTGACACCACCACTTACACCTTTGCTCTGGACTCCACCCTCATCTCCTTGGGCACTTTGATCCACTCATGAAGTCCTCTCTTTCCCTTATCTGCAACCTCACCCTTCCTCTCTGGTTCCTCCTCTAGACTGAATTAATGTGCTCAAGCTGCAGGTTCATCTCTTGTTTTATATCCTAGGACAGAGCTGGGATTCAGAAACTAACAGAACAAGGAGAGTGTCCTAATGAAAAACCGTAGTGATTGAAATTTGAAATGGAAGAGGCTGAGGCCAGCCACTTGAGCACTTCCAAACCCAAGCCTTGGTTGCTCTGAAAACTGGAACAGAGCTGAATCCTTGGAGTAGATCAGTGGGTCCAGCTATGGGGGAGCTGGTGTGGCAGAAATAGAGACAAGGAAGCTTAGGAGGGGGTGGCTGATAATAATAGTTGCTTTCAAATATTCGAAGGGTTATTAAGTGTAGAGGAAGATTTACATTATATTTTTTCCAGGCTAGGGCTAGGAGCAAGGGGTGGAAGCAAAGGGAAGGAAGATTTATGTAAAGGGAGGAAAAGCTTTCAATCAGAACTATCTGATTAGAGGATGATTAGATCTTCATCTAATATACAGTCTAGAGGCCAAATGATCACTAACAGACATTCACCAAACTGCATTGTAATTATTTATTCACAAGACTCCTTCAGGGCTGGGAAGCATATGATTTATTTTTGTATTCTCAGCATTTGGCACAGTGCCTGGTTCAATGCCTGTTACATAGCATGTGCCCAATCATTGTCAGTTATTAATAATAAAAATAATGTTAAGTTCTCAGCAAATGTTCCATAAAATGAATGCATTAAAATACAATTAAAATAAGCATCATGAGGTTGAGAAGACAAAATTACTTTTCCAAAAATGATATTCTGGTAGTTTCCATAAAGATGAAATAAAATATATATGAAAACACTTTGCAAACTGTAAAGTTCTATACCAACATTTAAGTATTATCAGTGAGTTCATAATCTTGACCTAGCCCTATGCTAGGCCTTATACACAATTCAATAATATACAAACCTAGGTCCTTCATTATGAGAAACTTATGAATCAAGGAAACCAAATAAATGTGTATGAAATAATAAGAAAGAAATTCAGTACTAAATTGTTTGGTGCTATCTACATAACAGCACTTCTGGTGCCCAGGGGGCCAGTGTAGCCCTTTTACTTTATCAGTGACTGCTAACATTAAGACTTCACTATTGATTTCAATAGTAACTTGGTTTGTGACATAGTAACTTGGGCACTGACATAGCTCATTTGTACCTGTTTTCTCACATGTCAAATGGGAATAATAACCCCTGGTTTACTTTGAGGATCAAATGGGGTAACGTTCTAGAATGTACTTAGTCAAAGAAAACCATTTCATATCTCTGCTCTTGTGATACATAACTAATATTCATTTTCCTTACTTATCATGATGATAATTGGTACCTAATTTTCCAACTTCCCCTTCTGCCTCTTCTTGAAGGGAGGATAATTGAGCATTAAAGAGCATAAATTTATTTGCTGGAGTACCTGTTGAAATGTGGATTGAAGTGGACACTCCTTGGCAAAGTGTACACATCTAGCTATTGAGGAAGGCCATGGGGTGCAGGTGAGGGATGAGGTGGAGGGGGAGTGGTGAAGAGTGAAGACTAGCACTTTGGCAGTTGAGTTTGGGCTCTTGTCCTTGTATGATGTGTGCTTTTCTTTCTTGGTTGGGTCCTTCCAAAAGGTGTTTGCGGGCTGGCCTATGTGTCTGTCTGTCTGTCTGTCTGTATTTATTTATTTATTATTTATATTTATTTATTAATTTATTTATTATTTTATTTTATTTTATTTATTTTATTATTTTATTGTTGAGCATTACAGATGTTCCCAATTTCCCCACTTTGCCCCCTCCACCCATCTCCCACCCCATCCCAAGCCTTTACCTGTCTATTGTCTGAATTCAAGGGATATGGCTAATTTGTACCTCTAAATCCCTTCACCTTTTTCACCCATACCCCAATCCCCCTCCCATCTGGCAACTATCAAAATATTTTCTGTATCTATGAGTCTGTTGCTGTTCTGCTTTTTCATTTATTTTTATTTTTAGATTCAATTATTGATAGATATGTATTTATTGCCATTTTATTGTTCATATTCTTGATTCTTCTTCTTCTCTGCCTTCTCCCCATCCTTTTTCCTCTCCCTCTCCTCCTTCTCCTCCTTCTTAAAGAAGAACCTTTAACATTTCTTGTGATACCGGTTTGGTGGTGATGAATTCCTTTAGTTTTTTCTTGTCTGGGAAGATCTTTATCTGTCCTTTGATAGCTTTGCTGGGTAGAGTAATATTGGTTGTAGGTCCTTGTTTTTCACCACTTTCAATATTTCTTGCCAATCTCTTCTGACCTGCAAAGTTTCCATTGAGAAATCAACTGACAGGATTATGGGAGCTCCCTTGTAGGTAACTAATTGCTTTGCTCTTGCTGCTTTTAAGATTCTCTCTTTGCCTTTAACCTTTGGCATTTTAATTATGATGTGTCTTGCTGTGGGCCTCTTTGGGTTCCTCTTGTTTGGGACTTTCTTTGTTTCCTGGACTTGTATGTCTATTTCTTTCACCAAGTAAGGGAAGTTTTCTGTGATTATTTTTCAAATAGGTTTTCAATTTCTTGCTCCCTCTCTTCTCCTCCCAGCATACTAATAATGCGCATGTTGGGCCACTTGAAGTTGTCCCAGAGGCTCCTTACACTATCTTTATATTTTTGGATTCTTTTTTCATTTTGCTGTTCTGATTGGGTGTTTTTGCTTCCTTATATTCCAAATTATTGTTTTGATTCTCAGAGTCCTCTACTCTACTATTGATTACCTGTAAATTATTCTTCATTTCAGTTAGTGTATCCTTCATTTCTGACTGGTCCTTTTTAATATTGTGGATGTTCTCACTAAGATTCTTGAAATTCTCACTAAGTTTCCTGAAAATTCTCATTAAGTTCCTTGAGAATCTTTATAACCATTGTTTTGAACTCTGTATCTGGTTTTTTTCTTGCTTGCATTTCATTTAGTTCTTTTTCTGGATATTTCTCCTCTTCTTTCATTTGTGACATGTTTCTTTGTCTACGAATTTTGACTGCTTCCCTGTTTGTTTCTATGTATTAGATAGATCTGCTATGTCTCCTGGACTTGGTAGAGAGGCTGGACTTATGTAGTAGGTGTCTGGGGCTGGACATGTGTAGTAGGTGTCCTGTAAGGCCCAGTGGCTCAGCCTCCCCTATCACCTGAGCTGGGCACTCCAGGTGCACCCTTGTGTGAGCCATGTGCAGTGTCCTATTGTAATTGAGTCTTGGTTCATGTTAGCATCACTGGGAGAAATTGACTCCCAGGCCAATTAGTTGTGAGGATCGGCTGTGACTATAGAGGAAGAGCTGCTATCTAGGAGCCAACCTTATGGAACAGAACTAGATTCAGTGAGGCTTTGATGCTCACTGAGTCTGCCCCTTGAATGTGTCACTCGTGGAGATAGTAGGGTTCTAATCTTGGGTGGTCTGAAGCTGAACCATGGGTACCCTGGCTCTGGAGCCTCCTGGGAGATGAAAAATCAGCCACTGCTTGTGTCCTACTAGGGGCTACCTAGCATGAGCTACACAGCAATCTGTAGATGACTGCTACTTGTGTTGGGCTTGGAGATACCCAAGTGTGGCCAAGCTATGAACCAAGGTGGGCTGCCACTAGTGCCAGGCCTGAGGACACTTATCTAGAGGTATGGGGCATGCTGAGGCCAGCTGCTGCTTATTTGAGAGATTTTTAGGAAAGTTCAAAGCATGAGGCAAGAGAGGCCAGTTGTATGGAAAAGCCACTGGAAATGGCCTGCAAGTAGGGTGGGGCGGGGTCTCGGAATTACCAGGGCTGGGTGAAAAATGTGAACCAGGTTGATGGAGATTTAGATATGGTGCCTGCTTTTGGGCTCTGTGGGAAGAGGGCTCATCAAAGGAACAACGGCCTCTGCCAGCACTGGTGTCAGGGAGAAAGCTGCCCTTCCAGCTCTTGCCCTGATTCCAGTCACGTCTTTTCTTCCCCAGGTTCCTTTCAAGCTGCTAGTCCCACGCTGGAGCTCAGAGGGAATGAGTCTCAGGAAGTCTAAGTCTGTGTTCAGGCCCATTAAGAGGAACTGCCTGGGGCCAGCAGCCTCCTTGTGACTCAGCCACAATCCCCACTGTTTTTTTACAGCCCAAAGTTGTGGAGAATTCTCTTCCTGGCACTGGAATCCTGATCTGGGGGCCTGGTGTGGGTCTGGGACCCCTCACTCCTCTGGGAAACCTCCACAGCCAAGATATCTCTCCTAACTTTGAAGCACTCCACGTGGGTGTTGGACTAGCTGGTTCCGTGATTCTG
Organism: Miniopterus natalensis; assembly: GCF_054644295.1. NCBI lineage: Eukaryota > Metazoa > Chordata > Mammalia > Chiroptera > Miniopteridae > Miniopterus > Miniopterus natalensis. Next base: position 20,919,077 of record NC_142103.1, read on the forward strand.
CTCTGAGTCTCCACCCCTCTTACCAGTCTCAATGTGTTTCTTCTTTAATTCCCTAGTTGTAGGACTTCTGTTCAGATAGATTTCGGGTGGATCTGAAAGATGGCTGTTTTATATTTTAATTGTAATTTTGATGTGGTTGTGGGAGGCTGTGAGTACCATGTTTATCTTCCTGCCATCTTGCCCGGAAGCCAACTTTAGGTGTCTGTTTTTAGTGTTCCTACATTGCCTTCTTGCTATGGACTGAATTGTGTCCTCCCCCCCTCAAATTCATAGTTTAAAATTTGAACCTCCAGTATGATCGGATTTGAAAGTAAGGCTTTTAGAAAGTAGTTAAGGTTGAATGAGTTCATAAGAATGAAGTCTTAATGCGATAAGATTTTTGGCTTCACAATGAGAGAAAGAGATGTCTCTCTCCATGGGGAAAGACCATGTGAGCAAACAGTGAGAAAGCAGCTGTCTAACAAGCTAGAAATAGAGCTCTTATCAGAAGCCAAAACCTGTTGAACCCTGATCTTGGACTTCCCTGCCTCCAGAACTGTGAGAAAATAAATTTTTGTTGTTTAAACCACCGACTCTATGTTGTTATGGCAGCCAGTGCTGCCTGACACTTGCTGTCAAACTTTAGGCACACCACAGACTTTCACAGAAGCCATGAAAGAAAGGGCTATAAATCATAGGAACAGAAACTCCACCCTGATTTGAGGCCTCTAAACATGGTGGGGGGTGGGAGGTGGGGCCATGGTGTATGGTGTGTGAATGAGTGGTGCCTATATCCCCAGACAAAGAGCACTGAAATTCAGTGTTTGTTTGGGGGAATCAACAACTGATTTTTCCAGCAGGGGGTCGTTTGTTTTAAAATAAGCCACATCTCTGAGCAAATTGCTGAATCTTTCTGTGGTAATGCTGGCTTGATTGAACCATGAGAAGCTGAGTTGTCGAAGCAAGGAATAATCTGTTTCTTTTTTTAGTGGTCAAGTTCTGTAGAGGCCTTCTGCAGCAGATGGGATTATTTTTGCACCTTCTTTTCTATGTTTTTTTTCCCTGTTTCTTTAGACCTAGAAGTGAATTAAAAATTGAGGTTGATTTAGAAATTAAACTATTTTCCTTTTTCTTTTCTTTTTTTTAAGTAGTGGTATTGCTACTTCTGATTCTGTGCTCCATTTAACATATCTATTCATTTCCAGACATCCCAAGGAACAGTGACTCCTTCAGACTATACCACTTTCACAGTCAATGCATCAAGTTGGAATGAAAAAAACCCACAAGCTTGGGGACTGCTTCCTGCATAGGTTTCACCAAGCTGCCCGGGAAAACATTTGGTTTCCAGATGCTATGTATGACAGTGCCCTTGTTCTTTTTCATGGTCCATGTGACCTGAGCTATGGATGTATCTGGGATATGGTCAGAGCTACTTACTATAGAGAGTTTTTCAATAAGGGTATAAAGTTTAGGACAACAGGCAGGTGGGTGATTTATGCTGGGAAGGATTCAGTGACATCTACTGGCCAATCTTGACTATTCTTAAGGCATTGCTTTAGAGACATTTGGGCAGATGTATAAAAATACAGAGTCTTGGAACTCCCAAAAGATTGAGTAGGTCTGTTATGAGACCAGGGTATCTGCATATATAATAAACTCATAAGTTATTCTGATACACAATCAGCATTGAAAACCTTTGCCTTAGGAGCCTCCAAAATTAAGAGGTGAACATAGCTATACCAGAGTCAGCCACAGCTTTCTTTAGTTACATCAGTTCCAGACCCTCAGGCCGCCATGGTTTGAAAAAAGGCAGCTATTTCATGCTGATGCTTGATATGTAAGGTGAAAGGAATAATCTGTTGTGCTTGCTTTCAGATGAAGAACTATAAGTAGCACATTGAGGTAAATGAAATGGAATTTCCCATTTGCATATTGCATTTAAGTGTCATTTATTAAATATTCAATAAGTCTCCAGAGTGGGCAGGAAGGAATTTTTCATTCTACTAATTGGCCAGAAAATAAAAAAATTTGTTCTACCTTCTGATGTTATAACAGCTCCAGAATTTCAACCCAATTTTTCATTCTTTTGCTTATTTATTCATGTTTTGATTCAAACCCACTCATTCATTCATTCATTCATTCATTCATTATCAGACTGTGTTTCACAGATTATGCTAGCTTTGGGAATATAGTGAAGAAGTCTCTGCCTGTAAGAACACTAATGATTAAAAAAAGCAACAGCAGCAGTTTGGTACAGATGTTACCCAAACAAAGCTGCATATAGGATGGAACATACACATGGGCAGAACAGGCAAAGACATCAAAGAAATACATTTTTTATTATAACCCAATAGTCACATATGTACTTACTAAGTACCAGCAGTGTTCTAAATGTTTTACATTTATTAACTCATTTTGTCCTCAAAATAATCCTAAGAATCAGATGCTATTATCATCCCATTTTATAGATGAAGAAACTGAGACACAGAGAAATTAAATCAGTTTTCAAGAAGCAGAGCTAGGAGCCAAAGTCTTTTTCTTAATTACTCTTCTATAATCCCTTCTCTTTGATATCTGAAATTTCCACTATTAGAAAGTTATTGTATTTATTCACTATAACAATCAACAATGGTAAGATTTATCAAAGATTTAGTATGTACCATGCGCTGTACTAAGCAGTTGACTTATCCCATTTAACCTTTACAACAACTATTCTCATTTTAGAAACAGGAAATTGAAAATTAGAGAGGTTAATTCATTTGCTAAAAGTCACACAGCTAGTAAAGCCTTTGATTTGAAACAAGTTCTATATGAAGAACCCACACTCTTAACTACTATACCATACTTCCTTCCACAAAGAGGTGACAAAATTAAGGCAATGTGACAACAAGAGAGCTGTGGTTAACAGCACACAGTCTGGACCCAGAATGCTTGGATTTGAATCTACTCTTCCATTTATGAGCTGTCATGACAATGATTTAGTATTTTCATCTATAAAATGTGGATGATATTGGTACTTATCTCATAGAGCTGTCATGAGTATTAAATGAGTTACATACAAAAACACCTAGAAGAATGCCTGTCATACAGTAAGCACTATATACAACATTATCAACTATTACTAGTATTATTCTTTGACAAGAAGTAGCCACCAGCCATCTCAGCATGAATGTCTATCAGAAGTTACATTACCTAACTTGCCACCTAGCAAAGCTGTGATAAGCTGCGTTATAGAATTTGTAAGGGGGTTATGGAGAAGGGCATTCCACACAAAGACACACAGGTCAGAAATTTCATGCTGTGTTTATAGTTGAGGAAGCAAGGTACTCAAGACAACTGGGGCAGGACACAGTTGAAGAAGAATGTCCAAAGCATAAGACAAATCCTACAGAGCTTTACATGCCACACACAGGGATTTATACTTAACCCTCTGCATAGTAATAGAAGGTTTTAAGCAGGAAAGGGACATAACCAGCTTTGAAATTTAGAAAAATTACTTTACTGGTGGACAGATAGAAAGGGATCAGACTTTCAAGGAGGCAGTTCCCGTAGTTCATTTGTTTGTTCAGTGAGTAATAGTAAATGCCTGAATTAGGGTGAGTAGTAGCAATGAGAATGGAGAGGAGGGATAGATTTCAGAGATCATTAGGAAATGGCATTCACTGGACATAATGAGTGGCTGGATGTGGTAGGGGAAGGTAGAGAGAGGAATCTAAGATGATTCCTAGCTTTCTGGCCTGGATGTCTTGGGGAATTGTGGGGAAATGCACTAAGAGTACAAAGGAAGAGAAGAAGGTTTGGAGGGGGGTAGGGATAATTGATTTTAGTCTGGGGCATGTTGACTTTGAGATGCCTTTGAGATATCCAAGTTGAGAGGACCAGTAGGCAGATGAATATATGGGTCTGAAGCTCAGGAGAGAGATCTATACTGGAGATAAAGATTTTGGCTTTATCAACCTGTATGTTGTATTCAAGGCTACAGGAATGGTTGAGATTGCATAGGAAGAGTATATAAAGTGCAAAGAGAAAAGAGGCAAGGCAATAACCTCGAGTCACAGCATCATTTGAGGGTTGGACACAAGAAGGGGGGTTAACAATAGAACCTGGGATGGTACAGCCTCAGAGGAAAGAAAAGAACCAAGAGAAAGGGTTTTTTTTTCATTGGGAATTAGGGTGAGATTTTGCTTGTATTTCTTTGGCATGTGTTTATAGTACCTGAGAATGTTGAAATCTTTTGCTACCAATCAGCCCTTTTCCCTCATGAGAATTCCTAGGGAAAGATTTGGAAAGAACAGTAGCCAAATTGGGGGTAGGGGAGGATATCACTTTAATAGAAAAGCTGAAAACTCGATGCATGGCTCTCTAGGAAAGTTGGATTGGAGTATTTAGCTTAGATCAGAGGCCTAAGTAGGGTTTCCACCTCCTAGAACCTGTCACTCACTGAGCAGAATCTGGAGGAAGCTGTAAGAACAAGAGAGCCAAGGGCTAATTCCATGACCCCAGTTTAGTGGAAGAGAGAAAATTGATGATAGCAGAAGAGGAGCCGGAAAAAGAAATAGTAAAATAGGCCAGAGATGGAAGAGAAATTCCCAGAGAATGTGTAGAGTTTCAGAAGAGAGTGGTCACCAGTGTAAAAAGCCACCAAGAAGCCACACAAGTAAGACAGCAGAAGGATGTGCTGGACGTCTCTCCTCATTTTCATTTCTGATCCCCATGCCTAAGCACTGTAGCATCTACAGTGGAGCAGGCTATTGATGAGCTCAATTGTTCTTTGCTTGTGCCTTGGTTCGCAAGGATGGTGGAATGTGGGGCTGTGACTTACAACCTGAACTGGATCCTTGCCTGTTAGAAGCCCTAGAGGAGGAATTGTAAACTGGTAGTTGGCAGACTTGATTTATTTGACCTGAGCAGTGTTTGCCAACATAAAATAATCAGGAGAGTTCCCATGAAAATCTGGATTTTTATCTTCTTTTTAAAAATTAGTTTTGGCAAAGCTAAGCCATCACCATGAATGATCACAAATTGTGGTTGTCACCTTTAGATAGACATGTGCTCTTTAGTTTGCCACTCCTTCCCTATTTTTTATATCCAGGCAGCTTCACTAGTTTAAGTCAATAGCCAGGCATTTGCCAAGTACAGAACTTTGGTAGAACCCTAGCAATTAACAGATGGGTGTGCACTAGAGCAGAAGTTGGCAAACTTTTTCTGTAAAAGAACATATAGTAAATATTTTAGGCTTTGCAGGCCATGTAGTCTCCGTATCAACTACTCAACTCTGCTACTGCAGTGTAAAAGCAGCCATAGACAGATTTGTAAACTAATGGGTGTGGCTGTGTGCCAATAAAACTTTATATATAGACTCTATAATTGTAATTTCATATAATTTTCATGGTCACAAAATATTATTTTGATTTTTTAACATTAGCAAATGTAAAAAACAGTTTTAGCTCATAAGCCACACAGAAACAGGCTGTTTGAGTACGTTTGACCTACAGGATACAGTTTGCCAACCGTCGGCCTAGAGAATCGATATGCTTAACACGGTAAGTGGCATGTAGATTAGAGACCCCCTTTCCCTAGTTAGGACAAGTGATTGTGCATACGATCTGGAAAAATAAGGTTATGGATACCACAAAGGCAAGACTGGCTGGAGGAAACAATTTTGGATGGATAGAGGTGAAATACTACACAGCTGGCTTTATAAACATCCTCTACTCTCTATGAAAGTCCCAAAGACAGGCAAGAATAAAAAACCCAGAAAAAGACACTCATCTGAAACCAATCAGGCAGAAGAAAGCTGATGCCAAACAGTGACCCAAATTAATCAGATTCTTTTGTTAACCACTTTGGCTTTCCTCCTTTTCATAAATGGCATGACTATTCCCTAGGTCTGAGGGGACTTCAAGTGGGCAAAGAGAGAGAAGAAGGGAGAGAGAGGGCAAGAATGTGAATATAAAGGCAAACCCTTATTTGCTTTTCTTTAAAACAAAACATTGCCCCCCAAACTTGGCAGAAACTCATTTGGGGAAAAACTTGATATTAACTGACATGTGATTATTTGTAGTCTCCGTTTATTCTAAATAGTATGAATAGTCAAACACGTTGCTTCATGCAGTTTAATGTTTAATATTGAACTTGTTTAATTATGTCTTTGCTGTCTCAAATTTTGCTAAGCAAGTGACACTAAATGTTATAGGCACTATATCACCATGTTAAAATCATAAAAATGTTGAATTCAAACATATTTCTGGCCTCAAGGATTTAGGATAAGGGATTATGCCTTGTAATATAGATACATAGGCTTATTTTGGTATATGTCACTTTTCTTTTTCTGGACGATACTGTATGAAATATTTTATAGTGACCTTTGGGAAAGGGACTAGGGGTGTTGGGGAGAGGCTTTTGCTTTTCATATGGTGCCTTTCCATATGAAAATTTTCTAACCTTTACATGTGTATTATTTTTTTTTCTTATGGTTGATTTAATTTAAATGTTATTAAAACATTTAAAACCATGTGTATTACTTTTGTATAGAAAAATTCAACAGAGTTAGAAAGGGGAAGATTATGGCTCATTTTTGTTTTCTTCTTTGTATTTCCCCCTATTTAAAATAAACATGAAAGTAATTAAATTATAAAATAAAATGTATTTAAAACAATAGAAATAAACATAGCTAAAATGGGAGTGCAGTCTGTGATAAAAATTAGGAGGTGCACATAACAAGGGCCATACACATCCAGAAGCATGAGTGATCCCTGTAAACTGAGAGAGCAAAGGAGAGTCATCAAGAGGTGATGGGACTTAAGCTAGACTTTACATATATGTAGGATTTGGTTGGTAGAGATGATAGGGTGTTCAGATGGGGAAAGGCCTACATAAAGACAAAAAAGTGAGAATGATCTCTTGTAACCTGAAAGTTTGGAAGACAGAGTAAAGTGAGAGATACCACTCACCCAGAAGGTTCAAAGGGCACTTATATTTGACCCTGAATGGTCTTCCACCAAACTGGAGGGTATGTAGTTACAGTTTGTCTACTACCTCCAGCCATCTTCAGCTCCTAATTTATTTCCTTTCTCCCACTCCTTTCACAGGCCTTTCATTAAATAGCTTCTTTTTTTTTAATGATCAAAACCCCAGCTGATGCTCTAGAAACAGTTACCACTGATATTTCTGTGCATGATAAAGATATATATGGAATCATTTGGGGGAGAAAAAAGCCTTTGGAAATCAGCTAGTTCACCCCTCTCATGTACTAGAAAGGGAATATGAGGTCATGAGAAAGGTGAAGCATCTTGCAGTTACATAGCTCACTAATGTGAGCCTCCAAATAAAACCCAGCCTTCCACCTTACAGACCTGTTTTAGCCTACTCTTCTTCACTTTGTGTTTATTGCTGGTACATTTGTTTCCCAGACTATCCTGTGATCTGCTAAGACTCCAGCACGTTATTGATGTCCAGGAAAGGTGAAACAAACATAAAAGCTAAAGAAGCATCAGGCTGTGTAGGTTGGAGACCGAGTACTAGTGAGTTACCATGGCAACATCTGGGCATGCATTTCAGGCTCCAGGGAGAAGATAGAATTCTCACATACTGCCTAGCCTCCCATTCCTGTCATGATGGGATTCATCACTCAAAGAGAATGGGTCTCCAACTGTCAAGTATGTGCCTGTGTTGTGTGTGTGTGTGGGGGGGGGGCAGGGGAGGATCATGGGAAGGTGGACACTCTTTTCTTCCAATTTACAATGCCCTCATTTTTGAAGGTGAAGGAAGGGAAAGAAAGAAGGAAGGGAAGGAGGGAGGGAAGAGACCTTTCTTTTCATTGGTGTTTTGCTTGTAATACAAAACACTGGGTACCATTAACACTTCCTGGCCTGGAAAAAATTGTTCTGGCTAGATCTTTCTTAGAAATCTAACTCTGCTTATTTCTCTCTCCTGATACCATAGGCTGCAATATGATTCAGTGTGGCATGGCTGAGAGATTCACAGGCTTTTGTAGCAAAAATAAATGTTATATTTCTTAAAGGACTCTTGTCACCTTGGCCAAAACCCCAAATTCAGGATCAGCAGTGAAGCAAGAAGTTTGAATGAGGACACATAGAGGTAAGGCTCTGGTGTGGATTTGAGTTGCTTTGGGATCCTAAGGTAGGGAATGGATCAACTTTAGCTCAGACCTCATAAGGCTTACTCTCCTGACCTAGCCTATGAATCTTGCCAAATCTCAGTGGGGTGCTGAGAAGGAGATATTGTTGCCTTGGAAACTGAGGGTATACATGTAGCCATGGAGCCTATTTTGGAGAGAGCCCAAAGGTGTTTAGACAGCATGATCATCTAAAGTGAATGGAGTAGGGCAGGAAAACAAAAGATTGCTGCTTTTGGATTGGAGTGGCTGAGTGGTGCTGTTTCAGTACCAAGGTTCAGTTGCTCAGTCTGTGAGGTAGGAAGGATAATGCCATCAGCTTGATTTCCTACCTTTCTTCATCACTGTCCTCTTTACTCCACACACACCAGGCTCATTTCCACCTTCTGTTTCTGTGTTTTTCTTTATTTGGATTCCAACCCCCTTCCTCTCTGCTTATCCAAAATCTAGTTTGTGATTCAAAATTAGAGTTCTGTCCCCTCCATAGAGCATTCTTTTTTTTTTTTTTTTTTCTGCAGCCCATGATAATTATCCATTGCACTAGCTTACTTAGACTTTAGATTACATAGTTATTCAATCTCTCTACCTTGATGGGTAGATGAGGATAACAATAGCATCCAACTCTTAGGTTTCTATTGAGTATTTAATAAAATAATGCAATAAAGTGTTTAGGGAAGGGCCTGGAATAAGTGATATCTGTGTTCAATAAGTCATATTTGTTATTGTTTTCATGACAAGGCATAGCCCCGAGTTAAGACCATCACACTTTGCACTATATGGTACATAGTAATGGATTTGAAAGCAGCAATTAAAGTATCTATTTGTGCTATGGATACACAAGAAGATTCCTTGCCTCCTAGAATAGATAAAGATTAATAGTTAACATTTTTTGAGTGCTAACTACAAGCCAGGCAGTGTTCTAAGTGCTTTACTTGTATGAACTTGTTGAATTCTGATAACACCAAGAATTCAGGGTTATTGTTATTATCTCCCTCCACTGATGAAGAAAGAAGTCCAGAGAGGTTGGGTAACTGGCTGCAGGCCACACAATTCAGCTAGCAAGCAGTAGCAGAGCTGGATATGAACCCAGACAGTGTGGCTCCAGAGCCTGAACTCTTTTTTTTTTTTTTTAATCCTCACCCGAGGATATTTTTTCATTGATTTTGAGGAAGAGTGGAAAGGAGGAAAGAAGGAGGGAGGGGGAGAGAGTCAGCATGAGAGAGAGAAACATCAATGTGAGAGAGATATATCAATTGGTTGCCTCCCATAGGCACCCTTGACTGGGGCTGGGGATGGAGCCTGCAACCGAGGTATGTGCCCTTGACCAGGAATTGAACCCATGACCCTTTAGTCTGCTGGCCAATGCTCTAACCACTGAGAAAAACTGGCCAGGGCCAGAGCTTAGACATTTAACCACTATGCTATCCTTTTGCAAACTGGAAGCTGAAACTCCAGGGAAGGCTATGTGGAGCAAGGAGACCATTTACACAAGTGAAGGGGATTCAGTTGGAAATTGTCCAGACTCTGAAGAGAACAGAGATTTTGGGATGGCCCATATCTCTGGAGGATGAGCAACCCTTGCATGTGAACTGGATGTACTTAATGCTCTCCTTGCTCTCTGCCCCAGAGTACTTTCAATTGCATTCAGGAAGCCCAGCCTGAGAGTCTGTGGCTGTCATAATGACTCACTGTGAGGAAGGGGACAGGTGATAAGGGAAAGGGAGAGTGGCATTCCAAGGTTGTGGGCACCAGAAGAGCCCTGGAAAGCCCTGAGGTGGTGACAGTAAAGCTGTAATATACAAATCTGCCAGCTGCTGCTGGGCCACTGAGGGATATGAACAGCTTTCAGAAACTTGACTTCATAAATCAAGCTTTGAGGTTTTATCTCTCACTTCTTTTTTGGCTCCTACTTGGCCACAATCCTGTTGTTTATCTGGAAGGAATTTCAAGTGGTACACAAAGCTGAGAGGGAACACAAATACTTGGTTTCAATGTAATAGTGATCAGATGGGGATTAGAAAGCTCCTCAGAGCCAGGACTGGGCGAGGGTTTTTGGAGAAAGGGAAGCCATCACAACTACCAGACCTTGAACCACAGGAGATGGTTAGTTAGAAACCCTGGCCTACCTCAAAGTTCACAACAATGTGGTGAGCTTTTGTTACTTGCTTTGCTTCAGGCTATTCTCAAATCTCTGGTGACTTCACAAATGTATGGAATATTAGGTTCAGCCAGAGGAACTGTTACAGACCTACAGATCTTACGGGTAGGATACTTACATAGTTTTCAATCATAGGGGATATTAGACAGAGCCTTTTCCCTAAAGTACTGGTTGCCTCCTGTAATCTTACTATTGATATTTAATGTCTTTGAGCCTTGAAGTTTTTTCCCCATCTTCAGGGATGCCCATTTTAGAATTTGAAGGGCATCTGAAGCTCATCTGATCCAACCCAGCTATTCTCTATTAAAGTGTGAATACCTTTTGATGCAGGTAGCATAGTTGAAGTTAACCTGAAGTTTACAGGTTCTATGAATTTCCTGAAAATGTATGCAAATTTCATGTGCATTTTTTTTTTTTTTTTACCCACTGAGAAGCTTTTATCAGGCTGGAATGTAGTCTGTTGTTTTCATACTTGAGCTTCAGTGTGGTTCTGACCTGCCTTTGAATTCTGGTTCTACCACTTACTAGCTGTGTGACCTTGAACAATAACTTTATCACTCTGAACATCATCTATCTATGAAACAGAGAAAATAACAGTGCTTAACTTGAGTTGGTATTGTGAGGATCTAATAAAAGAAAGCAGGTCAAGTGCATAACATAGTTCCTGGCATAAAATAGGTTCTCAATATTAATTTTTTCATTCAACAAATATGTATTGAACGCCTATTCAGTGCTATCCACTCTTCTGTGTTCGAGAGTTATAGCAGTGAACAAAACTAATCTCGTTCTGATGGGGATTATGTTAAAAGTCAAATAAAATAAAATAGCTAAAAGTATGAGAAGGGCCATGATGGGAGCAAAAAATGGGAACTGAGAAGGAGAGCAAATTCAAGGTGTAGGCCAGCAGCATTCCTTACTGGAGACATTGGGGAAGAATCCATTTCTGAGTTCATTTACTTTTCATGTTTTCCATGTGGACTCCTCTATCTTCAAGCCAGTGAGACTGGCTCAAGTCCTTATCATGCTTCAAATATGTCTGACTTCTTTCTCTGCATCTCTCTGTTTTTAAAGGCTCTTGTGATAACATCCAGAATAATCTTGCAATCTTAAGGTCATCTTATTAGTAACCACAAATACACTTGAATAATTTATTTTGCTATAGAATGTAAACATAGCAACAGGCATGGCACCAGAGGGTGAAGGTTATGGGTGCCAAAATTCTGCCTACCACAGATAGAAAGGATATTCTAGGTAGAGGGAGCAACATGAACAAGTTCACTGAGGTGGACCCCAACTAGGCATATTCATGGAGTTGAAAAAGCCAGTGTAGCTAGAACTTTGTGAGTAAGAAGGACAATGTGGCAAGATGAGGTTGGAGAGGTGGACAGGGGCCAGCTCACACAGGGCCTGCAGACAATGGTCAGGAGTCATCTGTATTTTAGTTGAAGGGCACTAAGAAGCCATTAAAGAGGTTAAAGATAGAAAATGACATGATCTGGTTGACATGTGAGAAAAATAATTCTTGCTACTGGGAGGAGAATAAATTGGAAAGGAGCAAAAATGAAAGGGGGAAAATTATCATGCAGAATAAAGATAATGAATGCCATCTTTAATTCTAGAGCTCCTAACCCTGTTTCAGTGACACAGTACTAGAAACCAAGAGCTCTTTGTAGAATATCATGAAATATTCATGTTTAAATAAAAAATATCTACAAATATAAGTCTATGCAATATTTATAGGAACACATTCTAACCATTAACTTATTGCTTTTCCTTGAATTTTTTTGGGAAAAAGACCATCATTTTCTTTCATATTTTATTTTTAGTGTCAGAATACTTTGGTTTTGTTCACAGAACACAGTATCCTCTGAGAGGATAGTTTGAAAAACACCCTTAAGAGAAGAGCAATGTGTTGGGGCATAGAGACTGATGTAGGCTAGACCCAACACCTGGGTCTTTTCTGTGTCCTCTCAGTCTCCTCTTATACTCTTTGCCAGTAGTTTTAGATAGCTGCTTGCATTATCGTTATGGGAAGAAATGCAAGGTCAAAAGGCTACACAGTATGAAAATCCCAGGTTCAGTCTACCTTATCTGATCAGTGGGAAGCAAGATACTTTGGTCTGATTCCTGTGAGGGTCCTCTGGTTCCAGGTTAAACAAACAAACAAACAAACAAACAAACAAAAAAAACCTGCTCTCGCTCCACCGGCTTGGCTCAGTGATTGAGTGTTGACCTATGATCCAGAAGGTCACAGTTCTATTTCCAGTCAGGGCACATTCCTGGGTTTCAGGCTCCATCCCCAGTAGGGGACGTGCAGGAGGCGACCAATCAATGACTCTCATCATTGATGTTTCTATCTCTCTCTCTCCCTCTCCCATTCTCTCTCTGAAATCAATAAAAACATATTCTAAAAAACTGCTCTGAATCTACCTGGCATCTTGATCAGACAGGCTCCCATGGACTCCTGTCCTGGAGCTCTTTGTATAAAAAGGCTCCAGCTTCTGGTAGTTCCCCACCAAGGCTCCTCCCCTCCTGCCCTGTGGCTTTTAAAAATTCTCTGATCTATGCTCCTTACAGGATCTCAGACTTCTTTCTCCTACTTTCTCATGCAGTCCATCAATGTATCCACCTCTCAATGAGTCCTTCAAATGTCCCATTTTTTCTAAATAACCCTTATGTTTCCTTTCATTATTTCTCAAGTCCCCTCCTCCCAGCATCACACATCTGGGGCTTTGATAGCACTTGTCCATTCCTGTCCCTCACATTCACTTTGTTCAGCTCATCCATGCTCAGAACATACATTTGCATGTCTAAAGTCCCATTAACATTATGATTATGCCTTCCCCATTCATCCTTCAGTTTTCACAACATCACATACATTGAGAAGAGAGAAAGTGTTTCTATAGGAGCCAGGATGCAGGTGTCAGAATTGTGAGTGAGGCCTTAAAGGTGACACTGTTGGATTCCTGAGAGCCCAGACTGAAGTAGCTAGGAGTGGGCTGAAGAGGCGCTGGAATGTCCACTTAAGGATTTGTGGGAGATTCTAGGATCTGAAAAACAAAAGCAATATTGTCATCTTTTTTGGACAAGTCTACCCCATTTCAAATGAAGCGGGGCCTGTGTATTGCCCCATCTTTATATCTATTTAGAGCATTGGGGGTTTCTTTGGTGATGGCAGGGGACGATGGTTGTGGGGAGAGAGCACAAGAGAGCGTGAGAGAGCTGGAGAGGGCACTAAGGCGGCACAGAGATGTATAAAAGAAACATCTTTACAGCATTTTGAGAAACCATATGCAAAAATGTGGAGGGTACAGGCTAGTCTGGTTCTGGCAATTGCTATGAACATGACATTTCTGCAAATATGGCTCAGGTGGAAGCTCTTTCTTGTACCAAATTATAAGAGAAATGTTAAATATTTATTGAGTATTTACTACTATGTGCTGGGCTGTGTGCCAAGCTTTTTGTCTTAACTCATTTAATCCTCACAATAACATTAGGAAGTGGAAGTTATTATTTTGATTACATTATATGTGAGAAAACTGAGGCACTGAGAGAAGAAGCAACTAGTTCAAGGACACATATCTAGTAAGTGGCAGAATTAGGATTCAAGCCTGTGTCTGGCTAAACTTGATGCCCATATTCATAATAAGTATGCCATACTGGTATTGTTGGCCAGTCAGGGAACCATTGTAGAGGCCAGAATCCCCCTTCTCATCCAGCTCACCTCTGTCCCGAATCCCTCTTCTCTTCTCTGCACCCATCCCCAGTACTTCTAATGCTTTCTGAGAGGCCCAAAGCTTAGGGAATGGGAAAGACTTAGAGTAGGATTATAGTCAGGTCACAGCAGAGAAGCACCCTTTGGTGTCTGTGCTCAGGCAAGCACTAATGACCAAAGAAATTACAAGCTGTCTTCATGTGAGCCAAATGCTTATTTTGTATTTTTCACAGAGGAAATTAAAAATCTGTACACCCTTCCATGTCTGTTCTAGGGTCAAGCATCTGCTGGATGTGTTAAAGCCTAAGGCTCCCATCTGGATTTCTTCAACTCTTTGTCCTTCACCTTGCCTTTCTCCCCTTGCCTCAGCAATGTCTCCTGCCTCTCTGTTCCTTTATCTTTTTGTCTCCCACTTCCCTCACTCCCCTTTTCATATTTACTTGCTAAGCCATAGACAGAAAAAAAGAGTTTTATTTCTACTCTCCAGGATGATTTGTGAGCTGGTCACATTTTCTTCTACTGACTGCCTCTGATCATTATGTTCTCTCAACAGCCACCCATACAGAGGTTTGAGATTTAGGAAATGAAGGGGGTGCACTCGTGGTCTGTGTGGATAAAGCTGAAACCTGGTCCTTCCATTGAAAAAAAGGTGTAAAATACCAAATAAAAATAATAGTCACTTAGTTAAAATACTGCTTTCAATTTCTCAGAATGTTTTTTCAATCTTTGATATTACAAGGCATGTTCAAGGTGTGGCCTGTGCAACAAACTATAAAGCTATATTTGTACTATTCTCTCTCTTTTGGGCTAAAACTCTGTGAGGTAGACTAGGCACGTATGATTAACTTTATATACTGACACTCAAGTGACTTCTCCATGGTCATATTGCAAAACAGAGGCAAAACTAGAGATAGAATCCAGGGATCTCATCCTTAGCTCTAGAGATCTTTTCACTGTTCCGGACCCAGTGGATATGATCCTTCCCCTATGCTCTGGATTTTAGGAGGCTACAGTTGCAAGTAGCTCATGGATGGTGCTCTTGAGTAACAGGAGACATATAACAATAATGCTAACTTTTCCTGAAAGCACTCCTGTGTTTTACATGCTTTTTTCCCCATTGAGTTCCCACAAAATCTGATGTGATAAGTACTATTATTGCCCCATTTTATAGATGAGAAAACTGGATTACAAAGAGGTTGAAGCCTGGGGTACTTAGCAGAAGTACCCTTTGACCAGCTCAGGCTGACATTACTAAGTCCAGAATGCCTGATAGAAGGTATTATTTGCTTCATTATAACTTTGGATTTGGGTCATGGCATCAGATATGTTCCCCTCTCAATTCCCACTTTCCAGTTAGAAATACCTTACTCTTCATCTCTCAAACTCAGACAAGAAAATCCTATTCATATTTGAACATTTCCTCCAGACAAAATGTGAAAACCATGACATGTGCAATTTGGTAACAATACCAACAATCTTACCTTATATAATCTAGGAGTTAAAAAAGTTCTAGAATGGCTACCATCAATAAATCAACAAATAACAAGCGCTGGCAAGGATGTGGAGAAAAGGGAACCCTAGTTACACTGCTGGTACGAATGCAGACTGGTGCTGCCACTATGGAAAACAGTATGAACTTTCCTCAAAAAAATTAAAAATCAAACTGATATATTCTTAGGAATATATCCTAAGAATCCTGAAACACCAATCAGAAAGAATATATGCGCCCCTATGTTCATAGCAGCGCTATTCATAATAGCTAAGATTTAGAAACAACAGCCCAAGTGCCCACCAGTAGATGAGTGGATAAAAAAGCTGTGGGGCATTTACACCATGGAATACGAGGCAGCTGTAAAAAAGAAGGATCTCTTACCCTTTGAGACAGCATGGAGGGACCTGGAGAGTATTATGCTAAGCAAAATAAGCCAGTCAGAGAAAGACAAGTATCATATGATCTCACTTATATGTGGAATTTAATGAACAAAATAAACCGACTAACAAAATAGGTCTAGAGACGTGGAAGCATGACACAGACTGACGAATCTCAGAGGGAATGGGGGAGGGGGAATGGGTAGAGAATAACCAAAGAACTTATATGCAAATATGCATAACTCATGGACACAGATCATCGTGTGGTGAAGGCCTGGGGTGGGACGGGAACTGGGTGGAGTGGGGCATTGGAGGAAAAATGGGGGACATCTCTAATACTCTCAACAATAAATATTTTTTTAAAGCTGGGCTCAAATCCCTCCAATTATTGGCCGTTTTGACTTTAACAAGTCAACCTCTCTGTTATCCAGTTTTCTCACCTATAAAATGGAATGATAATTAACATATACTTTAATATGTTTTTACTTACTTCAGAAAGAGGAAGGGAGAGGGAGAGAGACAGAAACATCAGTGGAGTCATTGATTGGCTGCCTCTTGCACGCTCCTGCTGGGGATGGAGTCCGTAACCTGACCGGAATCGAACCTCAGTAACCTGACTGGAATCGAACCTCAATCTCCTGGATCATAGGTCAGTGCTCAACCACTGAGCCACACAGGTGAGGCTCATAATTAATATTAATCACAGCAAGTTTTGTGGGATTTAAGTGAGAAAATGCTTATAAAGTACAGAAAAGCTTCTAGAAAATGTTACTGCTATTGTTATACTTTTCACTATATTGTCTCCTGTTACTTCTTTTGAAAGTGTCACTATCCATTCTGTGAGGCAAAAGCTGGGACAGAAAGTGAAATGACTTACTCAGGACCACTCAGAGTCCATACAGACAGGATGGCGTTGGCTCTGGTGACGACAAGAGCTCCTCCTCAGGGCTCCAGCTCCCAGCTGCCTGTGTATGTTTTAAAGGACTCCATTGAAAACATATGTGCTGCTTTCCAACCCCCACCCCTTTTCTTTTTTCTTTTCTTTTCCTTTTTTTTTTTTTCTTTCTTTTCTTTAGGGAGGAGAAATGAAAACAGATGCTGTAAGACCAGGGGAGAAATCCCAGGAAAGTCTTGTTTTCAGTTAATTCTGTATATTTTATTGGCATGGTTTATGTCTTTCTCTCTATCCCCTCTGCACCTCTACTGCCTTCATCTGCACTTAAAGTGGCCCAGGTGAACCGAGCAGTCTGAAAGCAGCAGGGGCAGGAAAATTTCCCTGGGGTCTCCAGGTCCAGATTGCGATAGATTCCGTGTCCTTGGAGAGTGGCTTCCTTTTCTGCAGAGCTTGGAAAAAATATCTCATTCTCTTGGGTTTCACACAGTCTCAGGTTCCTTCCTTCAGATTTTCTGGGCCTCTGTTGGGGGTGAGGAACAGGCTGCACCCCTCAGCCCTGGTCTCCTCCCCCTCCCCCAAACACGCACTTCCTTTATAGCAGCTGCAGCTGCTGGGTCAGCCTGGGAACCCAAACCCCCTCCTCACACCCCTTTCCCCCAGGTAAAAATAAATAAAATGTCAGTGAGCTGATTGCTTTTTGGATTGCACCTCACCGATTTCTTCCTGTTTTGAGTTTTCTGGTTTCTTAGTGGGAAGTACAAACCTTGCCTTGACTGGCCTGGGTGTGATTTCCTTCTTTCTGGCTCCTGTCCCATTCTTCCCCCTACTCCCTCCTTTCCTGCCTTGACTCTCTTATCTTTTTAATTGGAATTTCTCAGTAGCAAAGGGTTTCCACCTTCTCCCAAATTAGTGCCTGGAAAGGATAGTGGAACAAAGTTTTCTGTAACCCAGCAATTGGAGCAGAGAAGTGGAAACTTCTCATCTATCTTTTACCCAAGACTTACTATGTGACTGTGAGCCATTCTCAGTGACAGTGCCATTTGGCTTTGAGAAGGGTGTATTAGTTACTATCAAGTTACCCCAAATAAGCTTACAAAAAGTGTGCTTGCTGTTCTACAAAATACCTTCAAAACAAATCTCTTAAAACTTTACCTGTGCCACCAAGCCCCTTCTCATAAACAGAGAATGTGAAAACAAACAATAAAAGATACTTGGAGGGAGGAGAGGGCGGCTTCCCCATATAGAAATTCTGTAGCTACCACTGGCTGTTCACATTATATTCTACTCTCTTTCTCAAGACTGCAAAAACAATACCAACATTTAACATCTTTGGAATGGACTGTGATGGTTGTAGAATTTTGCTGCTGTGTATAGGTCCCAGATTGTGGCCTAGACATATCAATCAGAATAACGACCTGGGTGGTGCTTTGGCAGTACTGTCTGTAATCATTATAAAACTATATAAAACAGTTAACTAACGTTGATCAAAATCCTTATGTAGTGTAAAACCCTATCCTATTCACCTGTTGTGTACTCGAGTGCTCCTCAGGTGGATCTGGAATGCATGGAAAACAGAATGGAATTTCCTCAAAAAATTAAAAATGGAATTGCCATTCGACACAGTGATCTCACTTCTAGGCATATATCCTAAGATCCCAGAAACACCAATTAGAAAGAATATATGCACCCCTGTGTTCATAGCAGCATCATTTACAATAGCTAAGATCTGGAAACAGCCAAAGTGCCCATCAGTAGATGAGTAGATAAAAAAGCTGTGGGACATTTACACCAAGGAATACTATGCAGCTATATAAAAGAAGGAAATCTTACCCTTTGGGGCAGCATGGAGGGACCTGGAAAGTATTATGCTAAACAAAGTAAACCAGTCAGAGAAAGACAAGTATCATATGATCTCACTCGTATGTGGAATCTAATGAACAAAATAAACTGATGAACAAAATAGAAACAGAGGCATGGATGCATAGAACAGATGTGACTGATCTCAGAGAGGAGGGGGTGGGGGGGGACAGGAAGAGATTAACCAAAGAACATATATGCATAGAAATGTAAATAAAACACTTTGTTTTAGGGCAACTGAATAACAGGGGCAATTGAGGAAGGAGTAGTAAAGTTCTGGTTGTCTAAGCAGAGTTAAGGGCTGGAAACCTTGTTCCTATCTTCTCTTGGGAGCAGACCTGAGAGACTTAGGGATTGTGAGTCTAACTTTTGGATGAAGGCAGGGGTAGATCCTGTCATAGAGAAGTTCACATGTAGTAGGGATGAGAAAAGTGCACAAAGAAGTATATTGGTTATGAGAATGGCCCTTGTGCCAGTGCCAGGACAGATGGATTCAACCAGGTTTTCCATTAACCAGTAGTGTGACCTTGAACTAGTCATCCCACCCTACCTAGTCATTGAAACACAGAGATAATAGTTCTACCTATCTCATGAAGACAATGAAATGAGTTCATACGTGTAAAGTGCCTGGCACATACTGAGAACTCAATTGAGAGGTACTATTTATTCAGTGCTTACTCTTTGCCAAACTCTGCGCTATGTGCTTTACATGCATTGTCTCCTTTACTTCTTACAACTACCATATAAAGTAGAAGCTATTATTATTATTACCCATTTTCCAGATGGTGAAACTGAGGATAAGAGAAGTTAAGATTATGATGGTAACTGAGTGTAGAAAGTGCTACAATACATAGGTGCAACAGGAATACAAAGATAGACATGTGTAACTCTGCCTGGGAAGATCTGGGGAAGGCGTAACAGAGGAGGACACATTTAAAGTGAGCTCTAGCCCAGCTGGGCGTGGCTCAGCGGTTGAGCATCGACCTAGGATCCAGGCGATCAGGGTTCGATTCCCGGTCAGGGCACATGCCCTGGTTGGGGGTTCCAGCCGATCAATGACTTTCTCATCATTGATGTTTCTATCTCTCTCTCTCTCTCCCTCCCCCTTCCTCTCTCTGAAATCAATAAAGATATATTTTTTAAAAATAAATAAATAAAGTGAGCTCTAAAGGATAAATAAGTGTTTATCAAGAGGGGCAGAGAGTATGCAAAGGAAAATGCATGGTAGTTGAGCATAGCTAGAGTGAAGATGTGGGAAGGGTAGGTACTGGCAAGAAATAGGCCTGAAGGTTGGCTGAAACCTGTTTGTGTATGACACACTAAGGAGTTTGGACTTTATAGAGAATCATCAAAGACATTGAAAGTCTGCATACAGGGAGGCAATTTAGGTGACTGATAACGAGGGTCTGTACTAACATAGTAGGGCGGAATAAGTTCACTTGCAATGTAGCCTCAACTGTCACCTCAAAAACTCACAATACGGTGCAGAAGACAGATCCCAAATCAAAGAAAAACCAACAGTTACAATACAATGTGGTATGCTCAGTGAGAGAGAGGCACACACAGGGTGCTGGAGAAGCACAGATGGCAGTCAAAAAAGGCTACTCATAAGAGGGGCAAAAAGAGTTATGCAAGCAAAGTAAGGATAGGAATAAGGTTGTCATTCCAGTAGTAGGCATAACATGAGCAAAGGTGCAGAGGTATGCAACAACATGGAATGTGGAAGGAGCCACAAGTATTTCAGTATTGATGGAGCAGAAAGTGCATCAAGAGAAAGGTTAGGAAAGTGGTAGGTGACAGGCTTAGGGAGAAAGGCAGAGGCTGAGTTTAGGGGGATTTTATATGTCATGCCAAGGAGTCTGGACTTAATCTAGTAGGTGAAGGGGAACCATTGAAATAATTTAATTAGGGATCTACCAGATGTACCGATGCACTTATTAGACTAGTAGTAGTATGGAGGGTGGGATTGGAAGGAATGAGATTAGTAGAGGCAAGACCAGAAGCAGAAAAACTTAGTATAAAATTACTGTAATAGTTTACACTAAAGATGATGAGTGACTCAACTAAAGCTTTCCAAATCTCAGTCTCTCGCCTCAATAATCTCCCTAGAGCTCCAGACTCCAGGGATGATAGAGAGGAGGGGAATGATTGGGAGAACTGAAAGTGGCAGAACTTGGTGACTGGTTTGATATGGTGGTTGAAGGAAAAGAGTTGAGGAGGATTCCCAGGTTTTTGGTCTTAATGATGAGTGAATTTTGGTTTCACCAACCCAGATAAAAAATGGAGAACAGATTCTGGAAGAAAAATGATGAGTTTAGTTTTGGACATCTTGAGTTCCAGATGGTTGTAGGGCATCCAAGTGGAGATATTCACTGGAGATTTTTTGATATATGGGTCTGGAGCTCCAGGGAGATGTCAAGGCAAGAGATTGAGATTTGGAAAGCATCAGCATATGAATGATGGTAAAAATCATCAGAGGGAATGAGATCACCTAGAAAGGAGATGCATTGTGAGAATAGAGGAAGGCCAAAGATAAAAACTTGGAGGACTATCAGTTAGCACTCAAGGGGCAGACAGAGGAGAAGGTCCAAGAAAGGTTGGTACTAGCCCTGGAGTATATATTTTAGGAACTGTGGCACTGAATGAGAAAGCCAAACATAGTAGCCTCAATCTTTCCTTCTTGGAACTTTCTAAAACTATTTTGTGGCCTACAGGATTGAGGATATTAAAATTTTTAAGATAGCATATTTTCTAACTTTTAATGTAGTACTTTTTTCTCAATATTGTTGCAAATTGCTTTACATCAATACTCATAAGAAAGTTTTCTGAATTCCTTAACTGAAAACCTGTTTAAGCAGAAAATTGTATTTATTTTCTTTGTCCCATTTACTTAAAATGCTTTTGAAGTATCATATTCCTTTTGACCCAGGAAGAGTTTCTTCCTTTTAGTTTGAACATATGTAAAGCATTAAGCACCAAGCACAGTTGTAAGGACCATAGTAGGTGACCAGCACAATTCAAGTGGCATTGCCTTGAATCCATTGTTTTTACCTAAATATGCACACTCTATCCTGTAGCTACAGGCACACACAAATAAGTTGGGTCTTTCTGAAATAGTGATGGCTCAATTTAAATCTTGCCTTTCAGGTTTTTGTTTTAATTTTTTTGGCACTGAAGGGCAAATTAGAAGAAGAAGGAAAAAAAAGGCTATGTAGATTCCAGGGACTGTTTCCTTTTAGATTATTACAGCATGTTAAAAACTGATCACAGTTGATATACAGCAGCTTGCCTCTCTGCAACATGCCTCAAATGCAAAAATCCTTGGTGATGGACGACTGTGGGTAAAAACATACATGCATCAGATTTCTTCCCTGATAGTTTCCAGACCCTATTTTAGTGGGTTTGGCTTTCAAGGCAAACTCTATTCGACAGCACAGAAGTAGCACTCAGTCATTTCCCCCACACTTGGCCTACATTCAGCAGGCGGGCCTGACTAGCTGCTTACATCCTCTCCCTCCTAAGGGAGAAGGGAAGTTAGAGAACTCCCTGGTGAGTGCTGAGTTGCCATCTGTGTATATGGTTTTATAGGAGAGAACCAAACTACTCTGCTTTCTCTCAACTTAATTGTAATAAAGCTCTGAAGAGATTCTCTGGTTGGATTACCTCAGAGAGAAGGAGAGAGTGGGAGAGAGAGAAAGGAGAGGGAGGAGAGACAGAGAATAAGGAAAAGGAAAAGGGGAGGAGGAGAGAGGAAGGAGGGGGAGAGAATATGAGAGAAAGAGAGGAGTATATGCATTGCCACTGACATGTACTACTTTCCTGTGTGTGCTTTTTATTTGTGATGGTTAATGCCCAGATGTGTCCTAAATCCCATGAAGCTATTTCCTTCCCAATGATGAGTTGTAGCAATCCAATCCAAATATAACCCTTGGTATTTTTCATGAGGAGAGGATAGAGTCCTTTGTTTCCTACATACCTTTTTTTGTTAGTACAATGTTAAGTTAAAAAAACAACTCTAGTCAATGTTCTAATAACCTACTCCTCCTTGCCTCCCCCTACAGAACTGCTGATCTTTGCTGCTCTGCAAGTAAGCTGTGCTCTCATCCAAGACAAGACTTCATCGATCAGTTAAGATAAACTTGTTATTCCCTTGCCAGTCTATAGCTAACACAAAAAACACATCAGCCTTCATCACCACCAAGTCCCTGTTGCTGTTGCCACTCTATTGACCTCTGTTCCAGAAGATGAGGGTAAGGGAAATTGTTTTTTTCATCCTTTGGCACCAAAAGAAAAGAAAAGGTAAGATAAAGAAAGGAAGGAACAGAAAAATAGAAAGGGAGAGAAGAGGAAAGAAAAAAAAAGAAAACTCCATAAAAACTATCCCTAGGCTCCACGCCTAGCTCATGTGGCTTTCCCTTCTTCTCTGCTCAGGAATTCACTAAACAAATGGTATTTCTTTGAGCCATAACCTTTCCATTTCCTACTGTGAGGTCAAGGAAAGTATATGATATAATGGAGAGAGGCCAGACATTGGAATCAGATCACCCTGGGTTCCAATTCCAGGAAGCAGCAGTGTCTGACTCAAAGAAACTCCCTTTCTTAAGCAGTTTGTGCTTGAGTCTCCTGTAGCAATGCCAATCCTTCTGAGCTGTATATATTTTTCTATTATTATGTGGTGCTTGTACTATCTCACTGGGAATCCACTTTCCTCGAATGTGTTTGGCTATGTCAGAAACGGAATCCAATCGACAAAGTATGTTGTTGCTTAACACAAATATATGGACACACACTTGTACACACACAATGTGTACATGGTAAACATTCCAAACCTAACAAAATAAATACAATAAAAAGTCTCTATCCCTCTTGCACAGCAGCTCTCCGTTCCTCTTCAAATGTTACTGCTGAACCACTGTTAACTACCCTTGTCTGACAGGTAAACTCTACCATGAAGAAGAGGTTGGTCCAAGTTGCTCCTGGTTTGTACAGGGTGCTGAAGTAGAGAGTCCTCAGTAGTTTAGGGTGGGAGGCATGAGGCCTTGGGCTCTAATAGGGATAATAGTCCTGAAAACAGGTAAGATGACAGGGTGGGAAGCATTACCTGCTTTATAGTTACACTTCCTTCAGGGTGTGACTCTTAGATCATGGAATGAAAGAATCCCATTGAAGGAAAAACCTGAGGTCCAAAAAAGGAAGGGCTTGTCCAAGGTCACACATACACACACCCATTTAGAGGCAGAGGTGGGATGCAAAGCCCTAGGTCTCCAGCTTCCTTTCCTAATTATTTTCCTAATTCTTCAGCACCTCCACCAGTGATACAAACCAGTCTAAGAACTCTGCTTCTGGCACCTTCCCTTTATCTATACAATGAGACTTACAGATCTCTTGGGTCCCTCAAAGGGAGTTTTCCTATTTCCTTCTCTTTTTAGTGGAGACACGACAGTTTGGGTGTCTAGAGAGAAAATTTTCAAACTCTAAAGTGATCTGAATCACCTGACCTTACTGTTAAACGTGCCACTCTCTCCCAGCTGTTTTGAATCTCAACGAATTCTCTCTCGCTTTGAGAAAGGTATAACACCCAATGGAATTTTTTGTATTTACACAATAACTTTTCTTCCAATGCAGCCCTATATCTATAGAGGAAAATATCATCTTTTCTTTTTATTTTTATTATAATGTTTCTGTTTGGTTATAACATTAATACACATTTATTAGCAAAATAAATATTATGGAAGAATACTGGGGGAAAAATAAATTAACATGCTGTTCTTAAAACCTTTTTGCCAACTGTCAAGGAAATCCCCACTCTGGGCACAAGAGGGAGCTTTTAGCTAAAATGAAAAAAAAAAAAAAAAAAAGGGCAGTTTAATGTAGGCTCTGTTTACCCTCTTTATTGTCTTTTCATTAAAAATTTAACTTTGTTATCTTTGAAAACCCATTAGTTAACTGATCATGGAATCATATAATGATAGAGCTGACAGGCTCCTTAATTATCATGACCTCTCCCCAGTGGTTGATATGGTTGCCTCCTCTTTTCTTTAAAGGTTTGTGATCTTTGGCTCCTGAGAGAATACTCTGTCCCTGGCTGTGTTCATAAGTTTTTGACCATTTCTCTTCCTTTGCTCTCCCCTTCCATGCGGATGCTTTTTGTCTTCTCATTCTGCAATATATACACACTTTCCTTGGCTGACCTTATCCATTCCCATGGTTTTAACTTCCATTATGTGCTCATTAATAAGTCGCCGTGCATATATCCTATTATTAAGTCTATGCCAAGGTTCAGGTTTATATATTTCCTTACTAATAGACAAGTCAAAGAATATAAAAGCTTCCCAAAGGGAAGGTCAGTTAGCCTGACCCAAGGGGCAGTAAATTTGAAAACTACAGAACAAGTTGGTTAGGGAGTCTCTGAGTTTTCAAGGTGCACAGTGAATCACCTTGGATGACTATAAGAACTGTGATATTATTGAAAAAGAAGAAAAAAGAAAAAATAGGGAAATCAACAACAACAAATACTTGAGAAGGTTCTCAACACTAGAGCACAACAAAAAGTATCACATAGAACTGAGTTGTCCAGTATAGAAGTCACTAGTCACAAGTGGCTATTGAGCATATGAAATGTGGCTGGCTTGAACTGAGATGTAAAGTAGGCAAAATACAGTTCATAGTTTTTATATTGATTCCAGAACAGCTCTGGATCATATGAAGTATTCAACAAATTTTAGCTGCTACTATTATTAGACCCTCAATTCTGGTCATTCCAAATTTTTTTATGTAATCCAAACCATTCAGGCATTTTGATGCTTCTCTACCTTTGTGAATGCTGTTTCTCCTGCTTGGAATGCTCTATCTTAAGTTCTTCACTTATTAAACTCTTACTCATCCTTCAAGACCCAGCTTAAATATCACCTGCTGTGTGAAGCTTCCTTATTTCCAGGGATAATTTTTTCCTCTGTACCATCGTGTATATACTGCTGCCATTGCAAAAATTATAGTACAGTTATGGTTGGTTGTGTTCGAGTCCCTTGTATCAATGCCAATGCTCCTGGGCTGTATATATTTTTCTATCATTATGTGGTACCAGTATTATCTCACTGGGAATCTACTTTTCTCAAATGTGTTAAGCTATGAAGGAAATGGGTTCCGATTGTGGCTTAATTTATGTGCTTCTTTCCTCCATTAAACTCTTAAACTCAATAGGGATAAGGGCTTGCCTGCTTCCTCCTGATATCTCCAGAATCTAGCACAACATTTGCCCCATAATAGGCACTCAATAAATATTTTCCAAACTGAAAACTGAATTATCTAATCAAACCACCTATCTTTACACGTGAGGAAATTAAAGTTCAGAGAAGTAATGGGGCTTTTGGGATAAGATCACGCTTTGGATCCCAGGGGACAAGGGACCTATACTCTTGCCCCTGAAAAAAACATGCAAAAAGCAACCACAGAATACAAGTGTAACTAGAAGTAGAACTTAGATTAACCCAGATCCTTCAGTTTCTCTACCTTGTGAGACAATATCATGAGAATGAACGCCAAACCCTGATACTGAACTAAGCATATGACCTGTATCAAAACTCCCACTAGTTTCTGATCTCAGGATGTTGTTCAAGAAAAAAAAAAAATTTCATTTATAACCCTTCTTTGGCTGGTTAGATAGCAGGACCTGCAAATGATTGTAGGGTCCAAAATTGATGTACCTTTGGTGGTAAAAATACTCTGAGTCAGATGACTTGGATGCTAGTTATTATTCCACTACTAACTTCTTAGTTAAGTTACTTAAAATTTCAGCAACCATTTTCACATCTGTAGAATGAGGGTGTTGGATCAGATGAAATCTAAAGTCTAAAAAATTCCCTGTGACTATAACGGGATTCTTTATAACCAATGGGACTCTCTTATTTTTAGAGCTTCTTAGAGTAAGCATACATTTCCCTTCGGAATGCCTTTGGTTTTCTTACATCTCTGAGATCAGCAATTAAACATGGAAATAACATCTCAGATTGAAATAGTGTTTGTAGATTACAAATTACTTTCACACGCAATATTTCTGTTTGTAAAGCCTTTGTGAGGAAAGTAGGCTTGTTTTTATACCAGTTTGCAGATATTGAGGGGTGATGGAGGAGGAGGAGAAGACAGAGTTAATATTTTATTGAGTGTGTCATATGTTGTTGTTAGAACTCTGCATGTACTACCATATTAAATTATTCTAGATGAGGATTCTAAAACTCCATAAGATTAAGTGACCAAGTGAGTAATTACAGAACCAGGTTAGATCTAAGTTGGCTCTAATTTCTGTGTTCTATACCAATCACTTATCTTCCTGCAATAGACTGTTTCCCTTGTTTTGTGCACCATCAAAATAAAGAATGAGTAAACATCTCTTATGACAGCCTTTCACATTGGGAAGGTAATACTTTTTACCCTTTTAACTTTCTCTTCTGGTCACAAAGCTAAAGTTGGCTCACATCATCTCATGAGAGCTAATTCTGCACACCTCTTCCTGACTCGCCACTCAATGACATCACTCTGGTGGCTTGAAATGGCCATGGTGGGAGATTTTTACACTGTGAATATATATATAGATGCTACAAATTAAGGCCTCCTTTCCCCTTAGGGAATCTGATGTTAAACATTTACAAGCACATGCCTGGTTCTGGAAGAAAGAGAGAAATACTTGAATCTTGTTCTGGATTCCATTGAATGAAGTGGTCACTTGTATTTGAGTAAAAGATAGCAGTGTAGACCACAGCATCTTCCTTAGTTGAAGAAAGGGAGCAGTTATTCCTCCTTTGCTATATTTCCAGATATACCTAGATTTGAAGAGAGCTGATAGAGCCAAGAAAGAATTTGCTATTCCAAATTGTTACTATTCTCCTTTCTGTTGGATTCTGAAAACTGCAAAGATCCAGGCTCTGATCCATTGTGGAATTGGCAAATATTTTTAGATAACCTGCTTCAAGCAATTTATATTGGTTTAGGGTGACAAGTGGTGAATGGTAATGCTTGTGTTTCTTGATGACCAATTCGTAGCTTTTGTCCCCCATCAGTGTACCTATACAAGGCATTATTTGGAAATATTTGCAATGTGTATTTATTGTCAGTAGTATATGAAAAAACTTACATTTTATAAATAATCACTCTGAGCATCTTTACTTGGTGTACACACTGTTCAGTCATCAGAATTCCTGTATGACCAGCTAATACACGTACTCCCATCTAAGGAGAACTCTATGTCTCTTACAGTATTTTAGAGCTGGAACAATCTCTGTCATTCTCTTGAGGAAAGGGATGATGGAATATCTAATCTGATAGTGCACAGCATTGATCACATGAACACTTCATAAAGTTCAGCTAACTGAGTTATGCTCATTTTAGTGAACTGAACTTCAGATTCCTCCAACAAACTACCCTAAACACACTCCCTGGAAACCAAAAGCCCTGTATCTCCCAAGGTAGCTTCAGTTCCAAGATTTCTGTCTGAATTTAAATCTTAATGCCAGAAAATGTGCCCTACTTTGTGGTTCATGAAAATATCATCACTACATACACTGAGAATGAGACTATTTTTCTGGAAAAAGAAAAAAAAAAACATCATTATTTATACATTTCATTAGGGTATTAGGTTTTGGAACTATTGTATGATCTGCATAAATGGGCAGAGCTCTTAAGCTGAACTGAT